>NC_091301.1:53263774-53488774 GCF_038502225.1 Cherax quadricarinatus
CTATCATGCTCTCTGCCAACCCCTAGGTACCTTCCCCTGTTCCATACATTTATTAAATAATTGCCCCAACCACCCCAAAAACTATATCCCCACCTGCTTTAACATTTCTATTTTTTCCCCATCAATCCCCCCCTTCCCCTTTTTTTTACCTACTGCCTCACGAATTTCCCCCCACACTCACAACTGGCTCTTCCACCCTACAAGATGTTTTCCCCCTTTGCCCTATACACGAAACCCGTTTCCCCTATTTCATCAACTTTTTAAAATTTCCCTCAAAATTTTCCCCTCCATTTTCCCCAATATCTAGCTCCATTTAATAACTCTCCTCTCCTATTTTAACTGACAAATCCATTTGTTCTCTGGCTTTTTTAATTTGTTAATCTCACCCCCAAAACTTTTCTTGTTTTCACAAAATTTTTGATAAACATCTCCCCCCTCACTCATTCATATATATTATATATATATATATATATATATATATATATATATATATATATATATATATAATATATATATATATATATATATAATAATATAAAAATAATTATATAAAATATACATACAAAACATATACATATATATATGTAGTTATAATCGAAAATTTCCCAAATATAATTTATTGAACTTGAAACATCAGACAATAATGTTAAAATTGCTCCCGGACATACCCAATAACATTCATAAAAAAAACTCACCCCCTTTTCCCCCCATTCTGGGAAACCCAGCCCATTTCATCCCCTTACCTGCCTTTCAACCCCCGTAAACCCCGTAAACCCGTAAGGGAAATTCTTTAACCCCTCACTTAAACCCTTTCCCCCATCTCCCCTTTCCCCCCTTTTCCTTTTTTTAAAAAAAGCTCTGTTAATGCATTAATTCTTTAAATACTTCGCCCTCTCATACCCCAAGACATATAAATATAATCTGTAATTAAAACCCTCCCGACTCTACCATGTGATTCACCCCACCTATGTCAAAGCTTAAAACCCTAAACACCTGCAACCCCCCCCCACAAACCCTTATTACCTTACCCAACCCAAAACCCTTATTATTCAATACTTTCCCAAAAAATACCCCGGGGGAAAAACATTTCCCCTTTCCCCACAAGCCTTGCATATCCCATCCCCCCAATTTTTTTTGGAATAAAACCATTCAGACGAGATCCTTAAAAAATCTTACAAACTTCTGACTTTGGGTTTTTAAAACACAATTTGTTCCCCCCCCAAATATTCGAATCATCATCGGAAAAACCCCCTTCCCCCCGCTCCCACTCCCTTACCATCCCCCCCATCAAGGTTTTCCCCAATTTAATATGTGAAGGATCTCTCATTTTTATGATGCCCCGTAACATTGCCTCACCTATTATGACTCCCTACCCCCCCACCACCGTTGCATACCCGGGCTTTCGAAGCCCCTTCCCTCCCCCCCCCTTATAATACGTTTCAAATACACACTCATAATCCTCTTTCAACAGCTATAAGACCCAGCCCTCCTCGGCCAACCAGGAGTGTGAAAACAGCCTACCTAACCATTCGCTTTTTAAAAATGAATCTAAAATCCCCTTTTTTGTAACCTTTGTATCTCACTATGAATATCAGATATATTACTGATACATGAAAAAGTTTACTATATAATGGGACATTCGTTGTAATCACTCATTAATGCAAATTTAAGGGGCAGCTCGTAAACCACTAAGGCGCTTCAGTACACAATCTACAAATGCACTGAATTTATTTTTGTGCTAATTTGATATCACTTACATAAACGATCCTATCAGTAATTGGCCCATTTTTCCCCCTTTCAACTACTTAAATTCCTCCTTAACCCATCCTTAAGACCCATATACTTCGTTTTCTCCTTATTAATTGACATCCAGAAACCTTTCAAAAACATTCACAACTTTTCCCCCCGAAGAAAACCCCTTTACCATTTACTAAAATCGTTGTTCATAAACATACCCAAACAATGGCCCCCCCTTTCTCACCAAAACCCCATTTGCTGCAATAAAATAATTTCCCTTTTAAAAAAAAGGGAACCCCACCAAAAAATATTTGTAAAAGGGGACAACCGCGCCCCCCTTCTCATCTGAATTTGTTCTCCTAACCTTCCATTTACCTGCACTCCGGATGCATCTTGAAAATTAATTTGGCTCATGTAAATTTCCTCCCCAAAACCCCTGCCATCTAAATCTTCCCGCCCCTTTCTACACTATCATATCCGCCCCCAATCTATGCCTACACCCCCCCAAATTTTTACTCTTTCTTAAATAAAACTTAATAACCCATCCGTCATACATGATTTTCCCTGCACCCCATATTGTCCCTTATCAATCACTTTACCCAGGACCTTTTTATTTTGTTAGCTAAAATTTTGCAAAAAACTTAAATACCACAAAACCGAAATACCGATAGTCTTTGACTGTTAATGGCTCACCTTTTGGCCCAGAACGAAAAGCCATCCTTTTGTCCCCAAAACCCCCTCCCCCCAAGGATTTAATAATCTTCCAAAAACCCTTTTAAAACGCTCCCGTTTTGAAGATAAAAGCCACTGGGCAACCCCTCAATTCCTGGTGCCTTACCTAATTTGCCCCCGGGTAAACCCCATTCTCACCCCTTATCGGGGCCCTTCCAAACAAATCAATCATGCTCTGTCAACTCACACTCAAACCTTCCAATTGGCTGTACTATTTTTATTCCCCCCTTGGGGTTTTAAATTAACCCAAGCATCAATATACCTCTACCTCAGTCGTTGTCCACCCGATCCACTTTATACCCGGCCCCACCTGATCATTTTAACCCCCTTAACTCCATTGCCTTTGGGCGTCTGGTTTTACTCCGACACACGGACCCGATTTCCCCCCAAAACCTCCTCAATCCCCCCCTTGTCTTTCCCCCTCAAACCCTCATTTTTTAAAAACCCCTATTTTCCTTAAACTTTCAATTTCAATAACAGGATAATTAGCATTAATTTTTCAAAAATTCCGCAACTGCCCCCCTAAATATTTTTTGCCCCCATTGTATCTGATTATATTTTTTTCGATTAATATAAATTTTTAAAATTTTTTTTGCTATCGTTCCACCAAAACCATGGCAACATCCGGGGCTTCTACCCTAAACAATCCCCCATATGTACAAAAAACAAAGACTATCCTCTTCCTTTTAAAAACTTTACATTCAATTTCCAAAAAGATGGACCCCCCGAGGCACACCCCCAATATCCCCTCTATTAAACCCCCTTTATCCGAAAAAAAACCCTCTATCACATTATCCTCCCCCAGTAACCCAAGGGATGTACATTTGGTCCCAACCCCGCGATAACCCCTTTAAAGAAGTATGCTCTACCATCCCTTCCCCCCCCACACCCTTTTAAACCCCCCCCGGTCAAAATATCCCCCCAAAATACCCAAACAACACCCCACCCCTTTGGGGACATCTTTCGGTATCACACAATTCCAACTCCCCCAATTAAATTTAAACCAAAAAATAGACCAGTACATCCAACAAATTTAGTTTTAATATATCCCCCAGCTGGGGGACACGACCTTTCGACCAGCTGTACACTCTTTTTATTTACATCAACAAAAAATGTTTCTAATGATAAAGTGTACACTTGGGTACTTGTAACACTTTTACACTATGCATTTTAAGGAGATTGTTTAGGTACTGGTTCATCTTCACAGCTGCACACTTATGCTTGCATCATGTTTTAACATATAACGTGTGAGTTACCCAGGGTGGACCAAGGGAAATCAACCAGAGTGATTTATCTCATTGTCATTGTAACATTACCTAGTTTTTTTTTTTTTTTTTTTTTTTTAAAAATACTGTTTACAATCATGGTTGGGGGAAGAGGTTGTCTTCAGCATTCATTGTGATTCTCTTATTATTATTTTAGGGTCAAGGTGGCAGTAGCCTGAACAACTCAAGTGGAAGTTATCAAATTTGAACCTCATTTTAATGTGATGTATGTCAAATTTAATTTTATGCTCAATATTACCTTTTTCTCTCTTTCCCCCATCTTTGAAGGAAAAGGTGAAGACCCCCCTTTTACCGGAGTTCCCATCCTCTTGGCATGGTGATGATGTCAAAATGCAGAAACCCCTTCAGCTTCCAGAATTTGTGAAAAGAACCCCCAAACTCTTGCCTTAAAAAATTGCCTTATAACTCCCCAAAATCCCGAAAAATGCTTAAAAATAAAGGTTCTGAAGAAAAAGAGTACAAACTATGCTACTTAAGTATCTGCACACTGCAGTCAAAGATAATATTTTTACCAACTTATGAGCAAGGGTTGTAATAACTCACTACAATGGATTTAAAAATCTTTTCATGGAACATTGCTTCCATCAGGAAGGGGTTGCCTGACACATCATATTAGTGAAAACCAAAATATTGATGTCATCTGTTTGGGAATGAAATTGGTGGGGGCACCCCCAAAAATTTTGGGGATATGCGCTTATAACCTTGGGTAAACCAACTGTTGTGTGATGTATGTCAGAAAGAGTTTCCCAAATTCACTCCTTTCCTTGAAAGTCGAGTTAACATGCAGTATCATGGTGTCAAAGTATATGCAGGGTTTTTTCCAAAACTTTTTTAATCTTTTTTAGGAACCAGCTTCGACCTGATGTTTCCCGTCTTAAATAGTGAACCTACCATCATTCTTGAATTTTAATGAGACAAAAATTTTGAGTCTATAACAACACGAATGGAACTAAACTAGTTACACAACCCAGGGCAACAGGGGTTTTTAGAACGGTCCCCCTGTCTGTCTCACTATTGGATCACTCGACAAGGCCCTAAATCCCTAGAAGACAAAAGAATGCAGATGAAATATAAGACTTTGCAAAACCCTTTAAGTTGACCATGGCGAAGCGCCAAAAGCGTTAAAGGAATAACAGGAAAAGTCGGTCGATGGATTATAATTTTCCCTCACTAACAGAAAAGAGTAGTCGTAAACAATAAAGTCCGAGGCAGCTCGGTGGCTCTGTTCCACAAGGACAGCCCCTCCCATCTTTTCCCTCACCCTCTTCCGAATAGACAAGGATGTCAGCCACAGCACCGTGTTTTCCCTTTGCAGATGACCCCCGAATCTGCATGACGTGTCTTCCATTGCAGACACTGCAAAGCTCGGGAGACACAACCAAATCTTTCAGTTAGAAACAATATGAAGTTCAAGATGAGAAATTTCAAACTCAGATATGGTAAACATGAAAATTAAATCTTCATCAAGTACAAAACAAATTCTGGCCACAAAATGGGAAAACACAACGTCAAAGACCTGGGAGTGATCATGTAGTTCATTCAAGGACCAAAACATTGATCAATCGCATCTGCTAAAAAAAGACAGGATGGAAAAGGAACCTTAAAAACTAGGGAGGCCAAGCCCATGATGACACTCTTCAGGTCACTTGCTATCTAGGCAGGAATATTGCCCCCTAACAGCACCTTTCAAGGCGGGTGAAATTCCCGACCTAGAAAATGTACAGAGAATTTTCGGGGCCCATAACGGAGAAAAAACACCTCAATTATTGGGAGCGCGAGGTTCCTAAACCTTATTCCCTGGAATGCAGGAGGGAAGATACATGATTATATACACCTGGAAAATCCTAGAGGACTAGTACCGAACTTGCCCCAAAAAAACCCTCACTGGCGGGGGTGTCACTAGCACGTTAAGACCATACAAAAGTGTCAGGGCGGTGTTCAACTGCCTCCCAGCCACAAAGGGGAACAACCCCTGGCGTTTTCAAGCTGGCACTGGACAACAAAAAGCTTTCCCCGGATCAGCCGGGCTGTGGTGTCGTTGGTTTGCGGCAGCCAGCAGCAAAACCGGGTTTGATCAGGCTCGACCCCCGGAGGCCTGGTCAAGGGGCCGCGGGAGCGTTGCCCCCCCGGAACTCTCCCCGGAAAACCCAGGAAAACCCTGGATTGCTAAATGAGCATGATAATGTTCGTTGTGGGACTCTGAGCCTACTCACTATGGTGGCATACTAGATCTTTTCTTGGATTTAATACATCATATAGCATGACTTGTCATAGTTGATGATTTTTATCTGACCCTTCCCAGACTAACAACTGTTCTTGATCACATCCCCAGCAATCAAGGGCTAAATACAAAAGGGGCATTCTAAACCAGAACACAGAACAACTTTATTAACCACGGATCAATGGTAAAAAATTAGAGCCCATTGGCACACAAAAATTTAATGATGTTTTAAATTACCATTGAGTGTTCTCAAGATCAAGGGGGCAGGAATGGGAAACAAAACCCCCCATATAAAAACAAAAAAAACCAATGTAAATCTATAATGACCCACAGCTGGCAATCTTGCAGCTGGGAAATTGGAAAAGCAACCGTGAATTAGAACCCCAGACCTGCTCAGAACGTTCCAAGCTGCACTAACAAATGCAAGGAATAAAAAAGGAAGAACTTGGCAACAGGAATGGGAACATTTTTGGGGTTAAAAGGTCCCCCCCTTTGATTTTGGCAAAGGTATAAAAAAAATAACCGGGAAAAAAGACGGCAATTTTGCTCATCCCTTTCCTCTTGAAAAAAATGCCCTTTAAATGATTCCCAAAACACCCAGGATAAAACCCCTTTCCCATCTCATATTAAAAAAAAATTTAAATACTTCTGAAGAAATGTTGAAACTGTTTTTATAGCCAAAATATTGAGGGGTGTTTGCCTTTTTCCCGAGTATGAATTAGATAATGCTTTAAACCCAAAAGGTCACAACTGTTTGGAAGGGGAAGAAACCTATGATATTCTCAGAACTCAAAGGCACGTGCCTGAAAACCCCCTTTGTTGGCACTGTATAATCTCAGTTACATTGGGGGCTTCTTCCTACTTCCTGGAAATGTCTCATTGTCCCTACCCCTAAGCCCCAACAGCCTGATACATTTAGGCCGATCTCCTTAACTAGTTGTTTTGAAAAACTTTTGAAAGAATGATGTTAACAGACGTACAAAGAATCAAAATCAACTTTCCCCTACCCCCTATGGGTTCATAAAGGTGTGTGCAGAATGTATTTATTTCTCCTGCACACCCTCTATTTTACCACTTTTTTGATCTAAAATCTGCTTTTGATTTGAACAGAACCTTATACTACGAATACCCAAAAATGAATATTGGTGGTAGCTTATTTGCTGGATAAGGATCCTGTCAAATAGAGATCCTGTGTCCTTTACCGGGCTTCAGAAGTGATTCAAAAAAATGTTTTTAGGTACACCCGGGGAGAGTTCTTAGCCCCATGCTATTTAATATTCTGATTAATGCTCTCTAAATGCTCTACCTGCCTCACCTAAACATATACTATTTTTGCGATGATACGATCCATACAACGGGCATAAGAAGATGAATACCATTTTTAATGAAGTTCAAGCAATTTGAATCGACTAGGCCTCAAAATTTTTCCCCTTAAACTAAGATTTTAAACAAGAAAACGAACCCCCCCACCCATTTTTTTGGGGTGAAATCTTTACGTTAAAACTTACAGATATTTTGGGTTAGTGTCCCTTTAACAAACCACTATACCAAACTAAACAAAAATTAAAACTAGGCTAAATGCTCTCAAAGCTGTTGTCACAATCCCAACTATGGTGCAAATGAGAATCTGAGGAGTCATAGCCTATTTGGTCCTTTAAATTATTATTTTCCCCCTGTTTATATTAGCTAGAAAAGTTCTCTCCACCCCTTGGGTTAATGCAAAATGAAGCCCCAGGTTATTCTTGTTCCCCGATCTACAAAAGTTTTAACCCTTTTCGTTTCCCCCTAATCGCTTAGGCCAATGTTTTCGTATTTTACCAAATTTGGGGTTCCCGCGCGCCAAAAAGGGCCGGTAGGCCTACCGGGAGAGAATGGGTCTCAGTGGTCGGTTTACCGAAAAATCTCGACCGGGTGCATTGTGGGGAAGCCAGTTGTCAGTCCATTTTCCCATGCCCTCGGTAAGAAGTTCCCTCCCGCCGGATTGGAGGGCTTTTTTTCCCGGTATTTAAAAGCGATGAAAATGTCAGTGACAGTGAATTCGGGTTTTTTTAAATGAGTGTTAGAAAAAGTGCCCCCGGATAACGTAAATGTGCGAAAAACCCCGATGACCCAAAACCCGACCTCTAAAGCTTTCCGGGTTTTTCACATTCACCTTCCCGTCGGAGAAAAGGGAAAATATTTGGGCGTGACAACACCCCCGATATAGCAGGATGGAAGGATAGTGATATATTTTGGTCATTGAAAGCAGTTCTAGTGACAGTGAGTGAAAATTCCCCCGTGAAGCGCCGTATGACGGATGGGGGCTGGTAGTGTTTCAATTTTTTCAAGGGGGAAAGGGGAAACTTGGGGGCATCCCGTGGCCCAACACCCCGACCTGAAGTGAAAGATGATATTGTAACGTGGGTATGAATGGTGACAGTGAGGGGAGGCAGTGGTGGTGATAGTGAGGGGGGCACCCCCATGTGGCACCATCACCGGGCCACCTACTAGCCCCCGGCTGCTCAGCAGAAGAACCACCCACCCTACCCCACACTGCCCCCCTGCACCACCCAACCTGCCCGCCACAACCACAGCCACAACCACGGCAAAATCCAGACCCACCAGCAGACCGCATCTGGGATTGGCAGGACGTGGAGTTTGTTCCCCGTCCCCATGACTTTGATAAACACAAAATGGGAAAAAAGCCATTTGTCACTTGGGGAAAAATGCCGTGAACTGGGTGTTTTAGTTATTCTTCGATGAACCCCCGATGGACATCATTGTCGGGGGAAACCCCACATACTGGAAAAACCCTGGCAAAAAAATTTCTACCAAAATGGCTCCAAGTGGAAGGGGGACAACTGTGGGAGAGATTATGTTTTTTCCACAATAATGCATGCCCCTGTGTTAAACACACTGTCACATACTGGACAACAGATCGCCTGATTTCAACTCCAGGTTTTAGTGACATTATAGGTGTCAATCGTTTCTGATACTGTTGGGATGTTACACTTTTCAGACAAAAACCCGGCCCCCAGAAGGACAGGTTATATAAGATAAGAAATTTTTATGTACCTGAAACAAAAGTGCTGCATGTATTTTTTTCCCTTCAAAGCTTTTATTGATGAGTCCTTTATTTTATTCAAAGGAAGACTCTATTTGCAAAATACCAACAGAGAAACGCTTTGGTATAAAGCATTTTCTTGTGATTTCAGAAGTGGTCTTGTTTTGAATTTTTGTTACACTGGCAGTAATACTTTGAAGATACCATGAATTATTGGTATCTCGGGGATGTGGTTGAACAATGATGGAACCAAACTTGGTAAAGGGGGATATTTATTTTTTGAAACCCAAGCCCCCCTTTCCAGTGATTTCTTGGGGTGAACTTTACAGACGGGGGGCACAGTGCGTGTAATCGCAAAAATATGCGGTTGGGCTGGCACTGCAGAAAGGGGAGGTGCAAGCCTTGCTGCCAATGACATCATGGCATTTCGGTGGCAGACAAACGTGATGTCCATTTTGACATCAGTTCACCAAACGAAATGGTACCCAGTGGCAGGGGCAACAAAAGACCAATGAACCCATTCTAAAACCCCAGTGTTGGGGCACAACCCCAATATGCGCTTAGTGGACAAATGTGACATGCAGATTGGGTTTCAGACAAAAGAAAGTTATAAATGGGATATAAACTTTTTTTCCCTCTTTTTTTGATATTCTATGCTAAATGCTTATAACTTCAAGTTGAAGACCAACAAAACCAAAAAAGGGGAATTTTTCCTGTATAATCAGACAAATAATTCAAAATACAAAGGGCAACTCCTCTAGACCAGCGCCCACAGACGTCATCTCGTTTTTAGGCCTGGTGATCACACCCCCTACAACTGCCTCCTACTCCCAAAAAAAATGTCAGAAGAGGTGTTGTAGTATGCATACCAAAAACGCCCAAAAATAGAACACTCGTTTTATTTTGAGGGGTGTGAATGCCCCCCTCAAAACCCTGTTTCAAAAAAGTTCCACAAGCTAGCAGTTCTAGGAACGTGGTTAGTGACTGTACATATGTATATATTATGGAACAATAGTTTAAAAATTGTTTTGTATTGTTTGTTTTGTAAACAGTGTATACACAAATAATAGATTTTTTCTGTTATTGTTTGAAATAATGAGGTATATTTGAAAAATGCATTTCATTGGTCTCACAGGCCACATAAGTTTTCCTGGAAAAAAAAAAATATTGAAAAAAGCAAGAAACCTTTGAATTGGTAAATAAAAAAAATACCGGGGGGGCGGCGTCGCCTTTGTTGCCATACGCCCTCGATTTCTGCAACTTTGGGTCTATATCTGTAAGTATGATGGCAAAAATTTTTTTTTTGGCAAAACCTGTAAAAATATTCCTAACATTTTCATAAGAAAAAAATTTTTTTTTTTTGAAAATTTGGGGACATAGAATGACAGTTTCAGACAGGGGCCCCGGGAAACAGTCAAAAACTCATGAGGAAGGGTTGGATTTTAGATCAGTGATAGGATTGTTGAAATTAACATTTTACTGGGATTAGAATGTTGAGAAACGAAACCCGACACTGTCCCTAATCTTGGGGGCTGGGGGTAAATAAAACAGATCTAAATGGATTGTGAAAACGGAATTGCATTAAAAAAAAACCTGTGAACTGTATCACTGAAAAAAGAGCATTTCCCCTCCATGGAAGATGTGTTCATTTAATATCACATACCTACAAGTTCCCCCAAGGCTCATTCAGTAACCCCTTCCTTAAATCTCTTGTTAGGAAATGCCAAAAAAATTTCCCACCTAGCTGTAGTAACAAGTTATCACAAGTTATATACACTGATGGATCTAAACAGGAGTCTTCTGGCGGGGCTGCATCTGTCTTGACCTCCTAATTAAGAACGATAATAAATTTGTTGAGTTAGGCATAGAATTAACAACTGGGTCTACACTGCAAACTGTTTTTTTAACCTAATCCAAAGCAAACCCTTTGACACTACGACTCTACCTCATTACGATTCATGTCATCATTGAAGGCTCTTGGCTCATTTGCTCCAACACATGCTCTTTGGGGGGAAGCCGGGTATAGATATAAAAATTAGGGACAAAGGTTAATGAAAACCTATGGACCCCTCACACTTTGGATTACCCTTCATAAAGTTAAGTTGTCAAGAAAATTTAGAAGGGAAATGTAGAATATTTTTTAAAATGTGTCTAGCATTAGAATAATATTAGGAGAGAAGTAAATAATAAAAATGTTGTTATGGGAATGCAGTTAGAAGCCTGAGTAATCTAACCCACTATGATAAATAAACTGTAAGTTGTTTTGGACAACTTGCAAGGGAACAGACTGACTGATGTTGTAGTGGCCAGGCTTAGGCTTGGTTAAATCTTTGGCAGTTTGGGAGACACACAGATAATCAAACTAAATGTAAATTATGTGATCAGGCATATGGTCACTCTCTTGAACACTATGTGTTTAAATTTTCCACTTATTGAGGGAAAACAGAGACAGACAGTATAATAACCTAATGAATGTCAAGATATCTTATTAATGAAAATAAGATCCCGATATATAAGCAAATTTCCAAATTTGCTTTTAAAATAAGTGAACTATAGATATGTAGATATAAATCCAATTTTTCCTGTTAACCCTTTGGGGCCAGTTCCCAGGCCTTTTTGTATCCATATCTCCCCTTCACAGGATGGATATGGGGGGCAAATAAACCTTCTGGCAAAATCTAAAAAACTAATCAGCTGGGCCAAAACACATACTAAACTAATGGGGAACCCCACCCGGTTCCATCCTCTAATTCCCTCCCCCCCCCCTTCCTATCCTTACTATAAACGGGCTGGTTTCTTTTCCAAAAAGGCAGCCCCCCTTTTCAAACGTGTCGCATTTCGTAAAATTATAACCACTATATCCCAAATCATAACCAGGAAAATTATGTTCCTGTAAGAATACCACATCCACACCAAGTCGCAAAATACTCATTAAACCATTTAAAGCTTCCTCTCAGCCCCTAAACCCGTTAATATTTATAGTAAAACACTTAAAATTAACCCGGGGGTTTTTCCTTTTTGTCCTCATTGACTTTTCCCCCAGTTCTTTTTTACCCCTCTGTCCCTCCCCTTTTGGGAATCACCTTTGCAATCCCTTGATCCTTGGGTTCACCTTTCCCCTCTCTTCTGTACCTCCACCCAAGATTTTTTCCCGGGGGCGTTGGGGGGGGAGTTAGCACATCATCAGAATCCGATGATGCGCGCCTCTTTCGTGTCCTGCCCTCCCCCGCATTTTGACATCAGTGCCCCTCCTGATGCCCCCCTCTCCCTGCACCTTCAATCCCTTTAGATCTCTCGTCGACAAACCGTCATCTCCTGCCATACCATCATTCACAGCCGTCCCTAGCACTAAGCCTGGGTCTTCCACCTGATCTAGGACCGATTCCTCTAACAAGACACCCAACGCCTTTTCCAAAAGATGCCTCCATTTCTTCACCCATATTAGATAGTCTCTCCTCAAAACCTGATGTATTCCAAGACTGAGATTCTCCTTGAGCGTTACAATGGCGATTCGAGTTCCTTTTCTTTGTCCACCTCCTCTTTCCCGCGACAACCGTTGTTGGGGCTGCGTGGAAGAGACTGTTCCTCTCGCCATCCTCGCCCACTGTCTGCTGTTGCCCCATTGCTGTTGGCGGGTACCCGCCGTTTCCCACACTGCCCGCGATGTGGTCATATAAATAGCCGACATCGTTGTTGTCCGCATCGTTACATAGACTTGAGTCCGTAATTCCTTCAACACAACATATGAAGGAATAGAGTGTCGAAAAAGTCATTTTAACAGTATATGTCCCTTTCCCAGCGCACCTGCATATGGTCCAGTTGCCCATTTTCCCTGTGGCTACGTGAACCGTCCATAGTCGCAGTTCACTGCTAATATCAAAATCAGTCGCCTCAAAGGCACATTCCTGATTTTCACCCAAGTGTAGTGTCGAGATACATCATGAGCCCACCCGACACAGCTGTATTAACGGTATGATGGTCTCCTGATCTTGTCGACCACCGCCTCGTAGACTCGTGCAGACGTCATTTTAACGAAGATTCTTGTCGTTCCATTGAGTGCGACACCCACTATCTCCTCATTTGCTATACCATAGGTATCGCGAATGATCCTAATCAATAAATCCATTTTTGGATCCGTGACAGCCCACGGAACATCTCATGCAGACAGTGTTTATTCTACTTCTGCTATTCAGCGCCATGTTGGAGAAAAAAAGTTTCTACCAACCAACGCTAGCAGCTCAATCAGGTAAACTCGCAAAAACAAACTCAAACAGGGGCGTCTGCACAGCTCGTCCCACGGCTCGAGGCGTGGGGACAATGAATCCATTGTTTGTAGTATGTTAGGTTGTAAATATTTGAATTTGTTGGATAACGACGGAGTAATTCTGTGTAATATGTTCAGTGCAATGAATTCATGGTCTTATTCGATTATTAAGTACCATTTGGAGGATGTGTATAAAAGTGCTGTTCATATTTTTAATTCTGTTTTGTAGCTCCAACAAAGGGTTAAAATAAGATGAGGAACAGAGGGTTGTACTCAGGTTGTAAGTGTAATTGTGTAGTTTGCTGTGGTAGATTGTGTTAATTTTTTAGCCCTACATGAGTTTTATATATTGTTTTTTTTAATGTCCATGTTTTAAATAAAAAAAAAAAAAATCTTTGGAATTAAAAGGTAATGAATCAGCCTCACTCCTATCATGGTTACAGTCATGAACAAATTAAAAAATTGAACCACTGAAAATCCACACCTGGTCACAAAAAGTAATGGGGTTAAAAAAATTAAAATTTTAAAGGTGGGTCATCCCAACCCACGGCGTGGGCCCCTTTAAAATTCACACCGGGCGCCGAAAGACACATCACATGGCTTGAAATATATGCATACACACAACATGCACACCCACCTGCTACACATACACACACACACACAAAACACACACACACACACACACACACACACACACACATACACACAAAAGGCACACACACACACACACACCGTGTTGCATTTTAAAATACAAAGTCAGGGTATTTCTCCAGAAGGGTTGTAATATACCCCCTTTGGATAAAATATTTTGCCATTTCTTGAACTTTTTCTGAGTGGGGTTGTCTCTAAATTCTTTAATCTGATCACACTCCCAGGCGGGAATGGTCTGCCCTTGATACGGGCCCCATTACCCAGAAACTGTAAGGCTGGAGGGGGATGTCTTGGTAATCCAAAAAAAAAGTGGGGTGATGGGGCTGTCTGGGAGACACTAATGGTGAAGCTGGAGGTGCTGTCCTGGGAGACAGTGCTGGTGAAGCTGGAGAGTGCTGACCTGGGAGACAGTAATGGTGAAAACTGGGGGGTGCTGTCCTGGGAGACCCGTAATGGTAAGGGGGAGTGCTGTCCCGGGGGGAAAAGTAAAAGGTGAAGCTGGGTGCTGTCCTGGGGGCAGTAAATGGTGAAGCCGGAGATTTTGCCAGGTAGTCCGGGGGAAATTTCGCGGGGAAGGGGAAAACTATAAATGGCCTCATGGGGGCAGGGGAAAAATTGGGAAAAAAGTGTACCCAAAAATAGATAAAACAAAATTTTCAAACTAAAAAAAACCCCAGGAAAAAAGCAAACAAAAAGGACTCCACTAGCAATAGTGAGGGGTATATTACCCAAAAAAAACTGGTGGGAGCTCCATTGTTGGTGCTGGGGGGGATAAAGGGAAAAAGACAGGTAAACATGCCCCAAAAGGGGAAAAATCCCCAGAAACCCAAAGGGAAGCAAAAAACCCAAACCTGTGCACATACTATGCCTTGGTATCTGCAGGAAAAGGGGAAACTGGAAAAACAGGCGGGGCGTGCAACTATGACCACCCTGAAAATCCATGCCCATTGAAAAAGGAAAATGCAAACTCCCTTCCTTAAAAACCTTTTTACCCCGAAATGTGTCCTCTTCAAGGGAAAGACTGTGCTATAACCCAAGTCCAGGCACACCATCTAAAAATTTTAAAAAAATAAAAAAAATCAAGGCCATGGGAAAACGTGGGTAGCCCCAGCCCTCAAAGGGAGAGGTTTTTAGAGCCCGGAAGGAAAAAAACCCAGCAGGGGAAAAGGCAGAAATCTCACCAAATCCAGTCATTCCCGGGGGGGAAACCCAGTCTGGCCCCCTAAACCAACAGATACAGATACTAATGCAGGAAAAAAAACCCCCCAGTACCAACAATGCCACCAGTCCGATGACATTCTTCTTTACCCAAATATATACAGGGTCTAAAGCCAGCAACAACAACAAAAAATACACTTTCATCCATGGACTGCTTGCAGAGGCAAAGGCAATGTTGGCTTTCTGAGACCCACGCAAAGAGATCACTTGGACAACGAAATATGGATCATCCTATCTGCGTAGAGTGAACGGGCAAAGGGGGTTTGCCTGTACATTGCAAGAGTCACTTGTTTTGCCATTCTTATTGCACTCCAAATGATGTAGTGGAAGTTTTGGCAGAAGGTCGGGAACCAAAACCTAGTCATTTGTAGTAGTCCTGGCCTCGGTGCGACATCAGCAATTCCAGACAGCTGTTAAAAATTGACCATATCTGGAAAATCTTCCAGCTCCTGCACCCAACATCTTGCTCCTGGGGTTCATCTTAAGCACGTAAAATGTTTGGAATGTAGCAAATAATATTGTTGCAGTAATAACACCAGGAGGCAGCTCTGATGGCGCTCAGACTCACACGGCTTACTAAATCTCTGCACAAAATTCAATGTAAACCAGCAAATAATGAGCCTACTAGACTGGAGAATACATAGAATCTATCTTCACTAACAATGATGATCTGATAGAAATGTCACCATATCAAAACAATATACTCAGATCCACAACATAATTGAGTTGAACATGTATCGTGGAGCCCCAGACCGACATAATGAGACTAGTCACGAGGAGACATTCACCAGTTAGCTGTGCAAAAACAAAGTGGGACCAAGTAAACCAAGTCTAACCAAGTATAAGCTAGGAAGATATACTAAACAACACAGACCCCAAAAGAAAGTATGCCTAGAACAGATTAGCAGTGGCATAATTAGTATACTGAGGCTTATTCCTCTAAGAAAAGGAGAATTAGATGTAAAATAGAAAGAGACAGGCTCCCTTTTACGAGCGTGGTAAAGGAATAACAGAATTAATTAAAAAGAGGTCAATATATCTAGAAATGCATGAGAACACTGGTCAAATGTAAGCATCAGACTCAGCTAAAAGGAATCTTACCTAAAGTCAGGAATCGCGGGAAGAACTAAAGCCATAAATAGAAATCAGAAAAAGAAACCAAAACTATTCTTCTCTATATGAAATCAAAGTCGAGAACAACATCCAGTATTGGGCCCCTACTTAATTAAACAAGATGGGTCTACACAGATGACAGCAAGAGCTAGGTGAGCTACTCAAGTCCCAATATGACTCAGTTTTAACGAAGCCGCTAACCAGACTGAGAGTCGAAGATCAAAATGAATTTTTATGAAGAGAGCCACAAATTTGGTTAACACAAGCCTATCCGATGTTATCCTGACGCCAAATGACTTCAGACAGGCGATAAAATGACATGCCCATGCACTCTGCCCCGGGCCAGACTGCTGATCTCGTGTTCATCAAGACTGCAGGGCCTATCAAAGAGCCTTTTTTCCATCCTATGGAGGGCATGGACAGGGTCGTCCCTGATTGCAAACAACAGACATGGCTGCACTCACGAGAGGCATTAAAGCAGCAACAAAAGAACTACAGACCAATAGCACTAACATCCCGTATCATAAAAATCTTTGAAAGGGTCCTAAGAAGCAAGATCACCACGCATCTAGAAACCCATCAGTTACACAACCCAGGGCAACATGGGTTTAGAACAGGTCGCTCCTGTCTGTCTCAACTATTGGACCACTACGACAAGGTCCTAAATGCACTAGAAGATAAAAAGAATGCAGATGTAATATATACAGACTTTGCAAAAGCCTTCGACAAGTGTGACCATGGCGTAATAGCGCACAAAATGCGTGCTAAAGGAATAACAGGAAAAGTCGGTCGATGGATCTATAATTTCCTCACTAACAGAACACAGAGAGTAGTCGTCAACAGAGTAAAGTCCGAGGCAGCTACGGTGAAAAGCTCTGTTCCACAAGGCACAGTACTCGCTCCCATCTTATTCCTCATCCTCATATCCGACATAGACAAGGATGTCAGCCACAGCACCGTGTCTTCCTTTGCAGATGTCACCCGAATCTGCATGACAGTGTCTTCCATTGCAGACACTGCAAGGCTCCAGGCGGACATCAACCGAATCTTTCAGTGGGCTGCAGAAAACAATATGAAGTTCAACGATGAGAAATTTCAATTACTCAGATATGGTAAACACGAGGAAATTAAATCTTCTTCAGAGTACAAAACAAATTGTGGCCACAAAATAGAGCGAAACACCAATGTCAAAGACCTGGGAGTGATCATGTCGGAGGGTCTCACCTTCAAGGACCATAACATTGTATCAATCGCATCTGCTAGAAAAATGACAGGATGGATAATGAGAACCTTCAAAACTAGGGAGGCCAAGCCCATGATGACACTCTTCATGTCACTTGTTCTATCTAGGCTGGAATATTGCTGCACACTAACAGCACCTTTCAAGGCAGGTGAAATTGCTGACCTAGAAAATGTACAGAGAATCTTCACGGCACGCATAACGGAGATAAAACACCTCAATTACTGGGAGCGCTTAAGGTTCCTGAACCTGTATTCCCTGGAATGCAGGCGGGAGAGATACATGATTATATACACCTGGAAAATCCTAGAGGGACTAGTACCGAACTTGCACACGAAAATCACTCACTACGAAAGCAAAAGACTTGGCAGACGATGCAACATCCCCCCAATGAAAAACAGGGGTGTGACTAGCACGTTAAGAGACCATACAATAAGTGTCAGGGGCCCGAGACTGTTCAACTGCCTCCCAGCATACATAAGGGGGATTACCAACAGACCCCTGGCAGTCTTCAAGCTGGCACTAGACAAGCACCTAAAGTCAGTTCCTGACCAGCCGAGCTGTGGCTCGTACGTTGGTTTGCGTGCAGCCAGCAGCAACAGCCTGGTTGATCAGGCTCTGATCCACCAGGAGGCTTGGTCACAGACCGGGCCGCGGGGGCGTTGACCCCCGGAACTCTCTCCAGGTAAACTCCAGTACATAATGACGCAAGGTGTGACAATAGTCCATCTGGCAAAGTTTACATTTCGTTTGGTCTACATCTGATGGTGGTGATTTAACCTGCCATAGATACTTGTAACCCAGCTGGAGCCTGGCAGTAGTGACATCCAAGAGTCTGCTTATCTTGTTGGATGCACCATAGGCATGTGGCTCCTCCTGCATGATGGAATGATGATAGATGGACTGACTTGTGTCAATCTCCCTAAGTCTTAAGTAAATGAAGTTCAATTGAAGTTCTTTTCGTATTATTGTTCTACAACTACTAACTGACAACCCAAGATTGTAATCTACTCCCTCTTTGAAAGCATACAGCTTAGCCAATTTATCAGTTCTATCATGCATCTGAAGACCAATATGAGATGGAATCCACAGCATGAGCGCTCTGACTCCACTGTCCACAGTCTTACCATACCTATGTCTTGCTTCTGACACAAGCATGCCACAATTTATACTTAATGAGTTGAGAGCATTTATGGATGACAGAGAATCAGTTACAATTAAAGTGTCAATCTTAGATACATGGACACATTTGAGTGCAAGGAGTATGGCAAACAGTTCTGTTTGAAGGGTAGAGGCCCAGTTATTGACGCGTGCTCCAATTTCTTTAAGAGAGCCATCACTCTGTGTGACAACAGCAGCAATACCAGCTGCACCAGTGGACTGGTGAACAGAACCATCAACGTAAATAATTTGTGAAAGAGTGTTGAGTGTGACTAAGTTATCAATACAGCTTAAGGCATCATGTTTGGCTTCAAGACGAAGCTTTGGTTGTGATTTAAGAAGAGTTTTGGGGGGAAATGGAGGAATGGTAGTTTGGAATGGGTAATATCCCATGGAGCAGGGAAGTGTCTCTGTTGCCTAACTTGACATAGATCATGTAGCTGGTTCATGCGGAGGTCGGTTCCAGTTTTTTCCATCCATCTGAAAGGATGTTCACCAGTGCTGAGGAAAGTTTGGAGGGCTTCTGTGCATGGGTTTGAATGGGCTAACCTAAGCATATTGACCCCAATAAGGATATTTCTTTCAGTAACACGATCTCTAATGCTTGGAATATTAAATTCTTTCCGCATATTTAAAATTTTGGCTGTTCGATGGCATCCTAGGATGATCCTCATTGCTTCGTTTTGCAGTTTTTCCAGCCCTCCAAGCTTCCAGTCAGACACGAGTGCAAGTAGTGGCCCCGCATGATCAACCAATGATCTAATATAAGCAAGATACATAATTTTCACAATTTTAACATTAGCTCCATATGTGGGATGAAGGCCTACCACAACTCTAAGTGCTCTCAGCCTTTCTTTGTATTGGCGACAAAGTCTCGTTACAACAGGTCCAAATAGTGGAACCTCAAAGCCTAGATATCTGGATCTGACGAACTGTGCCTCTCTGTCGAGGAGGACGCCTGTTGAGTATCTTTGTTTTATCCCCTGAGATTATCAACCCCAGGTCCTGACACGAGACTAGTACATGATTAAGAATGTTTTGGGTGTTGGAGAATCCGGTGGTGTGAATCATTATATCATCAGCAAAACTAACCATATGATGATGGGGCTGGCTAGGCATAGCATTAAGTTGGGCATTAATCAGAATATTGAAAAGGGTGGGACTAAGCACACCTCCATGCGGGGTTCCTAATTCAAAGTCTTTAGTTACACTTCTATGTCCCTGGAACAACAGACGACTTTCTGTTGGACAGGTAACCTTTAATCCAACGGAGAAGCCATCCTCCAACATCCATTCTGGCAAGTTCACTAATGATTACAAGTCGGCTGGCTACATCAAAAGCAAATTTAAGGTCTAGAAAGGTAGTGTATGAGCTGTCAGTGTGCAGAGTGAGAAAGGTGGTAATGCAATGATGCACACTAATTCCATGCTTGAAGCCATGCAACCGGGGAGAAAAGAATTCCTTAATTCTGTGCATAAGACGATTAAGAATCATCCTTTCGAATGTTTTACATAAGCAGCTTGTAAGGGATATTGGGCGAAATGAGTTTTGTTGATTGGGCTTCGGAATGGGATTAATGAGGCTGTTGGTCTATGATTTAGGGAGCTCCCTAGTGACATAGCTCATGTTATATAAATCAAGTAATGGATTACCTGGTTCTCGACACGGCAATCTGAGTATGTTGTAAGTAATACCATCCTCACCAGGCGACGTGGAGCTGCCCTTAGTGCTGTATCAAGTTCAAAATTAGTGAAATGAATGTTGCAGTCATCTTTCTTGCTGAGCATAAAGCAAACAAGTCTCTCCCTTGCATTATATTTGTCCATTAATTTCGCCTTTGTGGTACTGGGAAGATTGTCATAGCTAGATGTAGCAGCCCAAGCACTGACTAACTCATTCGTCCTATGCAAGGTATGAGGGTGCACGATCTGCCCAGTTCTGTTACCCTTAATTCTATTTATATTCCCTCCAAACCATACCCCCGGCCGGGATTGAACCCGCGGTCATAGAGTCTCAAAACTCCAGCCCGTCGCGTTAGCCACTAGACCAGCTAGCCACAATAAGATTCATCCAACTAGGTATATTTCTACACCCTACACAGGCACCACTGTGCCACAAATGCAAGGACGAATCTCCAGCTAGCGTTGACGAACTCTAGCTCAAGTCCCTTCACTGCAACATGACACAAGTCGTAATGACACGATTGCATACCACCGGCCGGGATTGAACTCATAGAGTCATTCCAGTCGCGTTAACTAGACCAGCTAGCCACAATAAGATTCGGGTATATTTCTACCATACCCCGGCCGGGGTATGGTTTGTTTGCAATCGTGTCATTACGATTTCTTGAGATGTTCGGCAGTGAGGGGACTTGAGCTAGAGCCACGGCTGCTAGCTGGAGATTCGTCTGTAAAAACTTGCATTTGTGGTCACAGTGGTGCATGTGCTAACCTTCCTACGGTGTAGAAATATACCTAGTTGGATGAATCTTATTGTGGCTAGCTGGTCTAGTGGCTAACGCGATGTGCTGGAGTTTTGAGACTCTGACCGCGGGTTCAATCCCGGCCGGGGGTATTACCTAGAGTTTACCTGGAGAGAATTCCGGGGGTCAACGCCCCCGCGGCCCGGTCTGTGACCAGGCCTCCTGGTGGATCAGAGCCTGATCAACCAGGCTGTTGCTTCTGGCTGCACGCAAACCAACGTATGAGCCACAGCCTGGCTGATCCGGAACTGACTTTAGGTGCTTGTCCAGTGCCAGCTTGAAGACTGCCAGGGGTCTGTTGGTAATCCCCCTTATGTGTGCTGGGAGGCAGTTGAACAGTCTCGGGCCCCTGACACTTATTGTATGGTCTCTTAACGTGCTAGTGACACCCCTGCTTTTCATTGGGGGGATGGTGCATCGTCTGCCAAGTCTTTTGCTTTCGTAGTGAGTGATTTTCGTGTGCAAGTTCGGTACTAGTCCCTCTAGGATTTTCCAGGTGTATATAATCATGTATCTCTCCCTCCTGCGTTCCAGGGAATACAGGTTTAGGAACCTCAAGCGCTCCCAATAATTGAGGTGTTTTATCTCCGTTATGCGCGCCGTGAAAGTTCTCTGTACATTTTCTAGGTCGGCAATTTCACCTGCCTTGAAAGGTGCTGTTAGTGTGCAGCAATATTCCAGCCTAGATAGAACAAGTGACCTGAAGAGTGTCATCATGGGCTTGGCCTCCCTAGTTTTGAAGGTTCTCATTATCCATCCTGTCATTTTTCTAGCAGATGCGATTGATACAATGTTATGGTCCTTGAAGGTGAGATCCTCCGACATGATCACTCCCAGGTCTTTGACGTTGGTGTTTCGCTCTATTTTGTGGCCAGAATTTGTTTTGTACTCTGATGAAGATTTAATTTCCTCATGTTTACCATATCTGAGTAATTGAAATTTCTCATCGTTGAACTTCATATTGTTTTCTGCAGCCCACTGAAAGATTTGGTTGATGTCCGCCTGGAGCCTTGCAGTGTCTGCAATGGAAGACACTGTCATGCAGATTCGGGTGTCATCTGCAAAGGAAGACACGGTGCTGTGGCTGACATCCTTGTCTATGTCGGATATGAGGATGAGGAACAAGATGGGAGCGAGTACTGTGCCTTGTGGAACAGAGCTTTTCACCGTAGCTGCCTCGGACTTTACTCTGTTGACGACTACTCTCTGTGTTCTGTAAGTGAGGAAATTATAGATCCATCGACCGACTTTTCCTGTTATTCCTTTAGCACGTATTTTGTGCGCTATTACGCCATGGTCACACTTGTCGAAGGCTTTTGCAAAGTCTGTATATATTACATCTGCATTCTTTTTGTCTTCTAGTGCATTTAGGACCTTGTCGTAGTGATCCAATAGTTGAGACAGACAGGAGCGACCTGTTCTAAACCCATGTTGCCCTGGGTTGTGTAACTGATGGGTTTCTAGATGGGTGGTGATCTTGCTTCTTAGGACCCTTTCAAAGATTTTTATGATATGGGATGTTAGTGCTATTGGTCTGTAGTTCTTTGCTGTTGCTTTACTGCCCCCTTTGTGGAGTGGGGCTATGTCTGTTGTTTTTAGTAACTGTGGGACGACCCCCGTGTCCATGCTCCCTCTCCATAGGATGGAAAAGGCTCGTGATAGGGGCTTCTTGCAGTTCTTGATGAACACAGAGTTCCATGAGTCTGGCCCTGGGGCAGATTGCATGGGCATGTCATTTATCGCCTGTTCGAAGTCATTTGGCGTCAGGATAACATCAGATAGGCTTGTGTTAATCAAATTTTGTGGCTCTCTCATAAAAAATTCATTTTGATCTTCGACTCTCAGTCTGGTTAGCGGCTCGCTAAAAACTGAGTCATATTGGGACTTGAGTAGCTCACTCATTTCCTTGCTGTCATCTGTGTAGGACCCATCTTGTTTAAGTAGGGGCCCAATACTGGACGTTGTTCTCGATTTTGATTTGGCATAGGAGAAGAAATACTTTGGGTTTCTTTCGATTTCATTTATGGCTTTTTGTTCTTCCCGCGATTCCTGACTCCTAAAGGATTCTTTTAGCTTAAGTTCGATGCTTGCTATTTCTCTGACCAGTGTCTCCCTACGCATTTCAGATATATTGACCTCTTTTAGCCGCTCTGTTATTCTTTTCCATCGCCTGTAAAGGGAGCGCCTGTCTCTTTCTGTTTTACATCTACTCCTCCTTTTTCTTAGAGGAATAAGCCTTGTGCATACATCGAGTGCCACCGAGTTAATCTGTTCTAGGCATAAGTTGGGGTCTGTGTTGCTTAGTATATCTTCCCAGCTTATATCGGTTAGGACTTGGTTTACTTGGTCCCACTTTATGTTTTTGTTATTGAAGTTGAATTTGGTGAATGCTCCCTCGTGACTAATCTCATTATGTCGGTCTGGGGCTCCACGCATACATGTCTGAACCTCAATTATGTTGTGATCTGAGTATATTGTTTTTGATATGGTGACATTTCTTATCAGATCATCATTGTTAGTGAAGATGAGGTCTAGTGTATTCTCCAGTCTAGTAGGCTCTATTATTTGCTGGTTTAAATTGAATTTTGTGCAGAGATTTAAAAGCTCGCGTGAGTGTGAGTTTTCATTAGAGCTGCCTCCTGGTGTTATTACTGCAACAATATTATTTGCTATATTCCTCCATTTTAGGTGCCTTAAGTTGAAATCCCCCAGGAGCAAGATGTTGGGTGCAGGAGCTGGAAGGTTTTCCAGACAGTGGTCAATTTTTAACAGCTGTTCCTGGAATTGCTGGGATGTTGCATCCGGAGGCTTGTAGACTACCACAATGACTAGGTTTTGGTTCTCGACCTTTACTGCTAAAACTTCCACTACATCATTTGAGGCATTTAGCAGTTCTGTGCAAACAAGTGACTCAGCAATGTACAGGCCAACCCTCCCCTTTTGCCTGTTCACTCTGTCACATCTGTATAGGTTGTAACCTGGGATCCATATTTCGTTGTCCAAGTGATCCTTTATGTGGGTCTCAGTGAAAGCCGCGAACATTGCCTTTGCCTCTGCAAGCAGTCCACGGATGAAAGGTATTTTGTTGTTTGTTGCTGGCTTTATACCCTGTATATTTGCAAAGAAGAATGTTATCGGACTGGTGGTATTGTTGGTACTGGGGGGGGATTTTTTTTCCGGCATTAGTATCTGTATCTGTTGGTTTGGAGTGGAGGCCATCGACTGTGGTTCCACTCCAGGAATGACTGGATTTGGTGTACGATTTCTGCCATTTCCAGCCAGTTTTTTTTCCTTCCTGGCACTAAAAAACCTCTCCCTCTTGAGTGGCTGTGGCTACCCAGGTTTTCCCATGGCCTGGATGTTTTGTATCTTTTTGTCCCCTTTAGATGGTATGCCTGGCAATTTAAGTTATAGCACAGTCTTTCCTGTACTGAAGAGGTACACAGTTCAGGGTGAAAAAGCTTACAGGAAGGGAGTTTGCATTTTCCTGTTGTCATATGGGCATGGCATTTTCTAGGGTGGTCATAGTTGCACGTCCCATCTGTTTTTCCAGATTTCCCATGCCAGCAGATACCGAGTGCATAGTATGTGCACAGGCTTGGTTTCCGTTTGCCTTGGGTTTCTGTGACTGTATTCCCTGTTGGTGCATGTTTCCCTGTCTTACTTCTATCCTCCCTAGCACCAACAATGGAGCCCCCACCAGTTGTTTTTGGTAATATATCCTCACTATTGCTAGTGGAGTCCTCTTGTTTGCTATTTCCTGCGGTATTTCTAGTTTGCAATATTGGTTTTATCTTATCTTTGACTACACCTGTTTCCCTACTGTGGCTCCTGTCCCCTATGAGGTCATTTATATGTATTCCTTCCTGCGTATAATTCCCAACTACCTGGACAAAATCTCCAGCTTCATCATTACTGTCTCCTAGGACAGCATCTCCAGCTTCCCCATTACTGTCTCCCAGGACAGCATCTCCAGCTTCACCATTACTGTCTCCCAGGACAGCGCCTCCAGCTTCACCATTACTGTCTCCCAGGACAGCACCTCCAGCTTCACCATTACTGTCTCCCAGGACAGCACTATCAGCCCCCCATTTACTGACTACCAGAACATCATCTCCAGCCTTACAGTTTCTGACTACATGGCCAGTATCAAGGGCAGTACCATTCAGCCCAGACTTTTTATGTTCCCATCTGTTGTAGAAAGCTTCCAGGTTTTCTATGAAAGCAGCTTTGATGTTGACCTCTTTTAATACCCTTGTGATTTTAGTCCACAGATTTATCTCATTTGGGCATACCCAAAAACACTTCCCTGTTTTAATACTGCTTGTAGCTAGTTCTTGGATATCTGCACAAGGGGCGTGACACCAATTTCCACAAAAATGACAATTTATGCATGTGGAAGCCCGTTTGTTTGACTGACCACAGACTACACACAGCTTCATAATGATTTGAATGGTTGATTTACTGCAATTCTACTAGCAACCTCTTGAATATTCTATTAATAACCTGCTAGGTAGTGCACAAGGAAACCGTTTGAAACCAGTCCAGGGTTCGGACCAGTCAAGGGTTCGGACCAGTCAAGGGTATGGTTTGTTTGCAATCGTGTCATTACGATTTCTTGAGTCATGTTGACTGCAGTGAAGGGACTTGAGCTAGAGTTCGTCACGGCCACGCTAGCTGGAGATTCGTCTGTAAAAACTTGCATTTGTGGTCACAGTGGTGCCTGTGCTAACCTTCCTATGGTGTAGAAATATACCTAGTTGGATGAATCTTATTGTGGCTAGCTGGTCTAGTGGCTAACGCGACGGGCTGGAGTTTTGAGACTTTGACCGTGGGTTCAATCCCGGCCGGGGGTATGCTTTGTTTACAATCATGTCATTACGATTTCTTGAGTTATATTCGCTGCCTGACCACAGTAGAGTGCGGTTGTGCTCTGCACCCCTCTGTTGTTTGTAGGCGAGCTCCCTTGTCAGTTATCTGGCTGCAGCGGTGTGAAGTGGTGCTGTCACGCCTCTGCTAACAACATAGGTGCACTGTGATTGTCAAGATGGTGGTTAGTCTGAGACGCCGGATGAATACTCTAGGCATTGAGCCACTTAAAGGAACGATAACGCCTAGTTCTTCGCAAGTCTTATTGCCAAAGATCATCCAGGAGACACATGGCATACAAGATAGTGACTTGTATGGTGTAGCATTAAATGGAGGCCAAAGAATATTCGTCCAACTGCTATCAGCTACGGTATATGAATCGTTAGTCACCAGGTTTCAGGACGTAAGTCTTAGTGTCACACCAGCTGTCAGTGTAAGAATGATAGATGTTTCACGGCATTATACGTGGATCAAGTTATGCAACGTTCCCTTTGAGGCGGACGAGGCGGATATGAGGAAAGTTTTTGAGACGTATGGGACGGTGCATTATGCTCAACATGGTACGTGGGCGGCAGGTGCCTATGCTGGTTTTCCAGAGGGTTCTTTCAACCTCAAAATGACTTTGAGGCACCCAATACTGTCCTATATGTATCTACAAGATTTCAGGATGCAGGTAATGGTAATGTACCCAGGACAACGACGTACATGCAGCCTATGTGGTGAGTATGATCACATAGCGGCGACCTGTGACAAGTGAAGACGTGTGCCTGGACCTGTGGTGGACGTCGCAGCCCCTGCTTCAAAGGTGGCAGGTGAGAAACAAACATCGGATGGAGGGCGTGGTGTTTTGTGGAGCGAGGTAGTGGATCGGGCACACAGGACTGGTGGTGAGTTGGAGTCCCGCCCCCAGCTGCCTGATCAGGTATCGTCTCCTGTGGATAAGGAGGGGCAGCAATTACAGGAGAAGGTTCTTGAGATTGAGGAGGAATTGGTGGAGGTGTTGAAGACTTTGTCACCGCCAGAGAGGGACGTTACATCTGAGCGTGGTGTCATCGGAGAGCCGTCGCTTCCAGAAAGTCAGAGACATGATAATTTGGGAAGTGATGGTGGTTTGGAGTCATCCGTTGAATCATTAAACCTTTCTCAGGTAGAGGTGGAGGTTCATCGAGAGGCAACATCTGATCAAGACATGTGTAACATGACGGTCACGACAAAGAGGGTGGCTATGTCAGATTCTGATGACGTCCTTACGCTTGCACAAATGCCTGGGAAACAGACTGAGGTAAAGTGTGAAGGTAGTGGTGTAGGTGGTGGTAGCCATGATAGGAGGCACTGGAAGAAGGGGGGAAGGGAAAGAGAGCACTCTCAAGGTGTCAAACTTAAATTCAAGCTCTGGAGTTGTAAAGAGTGATCAGAGGAAGCAGGGGTGGAAACTTTAATAGGCCTTAGGTGTATGTCTGTAAATGTTAATGGGTTATGTAGCAGTATGAAGAGAGATTGGTTTCGTAATTTCCTGAATAAATCTAGAGTGGATGTTGTGTTCCTGCAGGAGCACAATTTTAAAGAGGGTAGGGTGTTGGAGGTGGCAGGATTTCGAGTAGTTACCCTGCCATCTCCCCGTCTAAAAGGTGGTGACGAGGGAGACGAGCCCGTTTGTTTTGCAGAGAAGTGAGAGAGGAGGGGGAGGGAGGGTGTTGCATGTGGATGGGTGGTGGATGGGTAAGTGTGTGTCTTTTGTGAGTGTGTATGCACCTGCAGAAAATAACATTAAGGTAAAGAATGACTTTGTGTGTGAGGATCTTGTGTTTTTCTTAAGTGCACTGCCAGAGGTGGCAATAGTTGGTGGGGACTGGAATAGTGAAATCAGGGTGGCTGATGTGGACTCAAAAGAGGCTGGACATATGTCTGTGGCTCTTAGGGATTTATTAAGGGATGTTAGGTTACGTGATGCCTTCGGGGAAGGGCGGTGTGGGAGACTGAATATACGTTTGTTAGGAGTGGATATGCAGCGAGACTAGATAGAGTGCACCTTTCTCAGGGAGTGGATGTGAAATCTTTCAGTACTGTTGAGGCTACAATGTCAGATCATAGGGCAGAGGTGGTGGAGGTTGGGTGGGGGATGCTTGCGGACATATATAGAAGTTATTGGAAATTAAATATAAGTGTGTTAGGTGATGAGGAGGGGTTGGAGGGGTTTTCAGTCCTATGGAGGGAGCTTAGTGTGGGAAAACAGGGAGTTTACCTGGAGTTTACCTGGAGAGAGTTACGGGGGTCAACGCCCCCGCGGCCCGGTCTGTGACCAGGCCTCCTGGTGGATCAGAGCCTGATCAACCAGGCTGTTGCTGCTGGCTGCACGCAAACCAACGTACGAGCCACAGCCCGGCTGATCAGAAACTGACTTTAGGTGCTTGTCCAGTGCCAGCTTGAAGACTGCCAGGGGTCTGTTGGTAATCCCCCTTATGTGTGCTGGGAGGCAGTTGAACAGTCTCGGGCCCCTGACACTTATTGTATGGTCTCTTAACGTGCTAGTGACACCCCTGCTTTTCATTGGGGGGATGGTGCATCGTCTGCCAAGTCTTTTGTTTCGTAGTGAGTGATTTTCGTGTGCAAGTTCGGTACTAGTCCCTCTAGGATTTTCCAGGTGTATATAATCATGTGGATGACATTGTGACATGGTGGGATAGTGTTGCAAAGGAAAGGATTAGAAAGTTTTATGTGAGAGAAGGAAAACGTATTAATAATTTAAAATATGGACTGGCTAACTATTTAGAGGATAGGTTAAGAGGCTGCTATGGGCGAGGGGTGGGTGGGAATAATTTTCCTATGGATGAAATAGCTGAAATAAAGTGGAGGTTGAGGGTGTTGCAAAATGAAAGGTTTCAAGCTGTAAGGGTGCAGGCAGGGGTGGAAGAAGTGCTTTGGGGCGACAAGCCGTCAGCGTGTGTTTTGCGGCATCAAAAGCAAAGGGAGGCAGTGACGACTATCCCACATTTAGAGGTAATGGAGATGGTTGGGAATTATAGAGCAGGGCAGGAGATACGAACCACGAAGGGGATGTGTGCGTATGTGGAGGCTTAGTACGAGAAGTACTGGAACAGTGGGGGGAGGGGGTGACGTGGCATTGGACAAGGTGTGTACGTATGTGACGTGTAATTTAGAAAATAGTGATAGAAAGGCTTTAGGTGGGACTATTACGGCAGAGGAAATAGAGAATGCGTTAAGGGGAATGAGGAAGGGGAAAGAGCCGGGTATTGACGGTCTCCCAGTAGAATTTTATTTACAACATTGGACGTTAATAAGGGGATTTATAGTTAGGTTATTTAATCGTATGAAGGAGAAGGGTAAGTTGGGGGAGAAGCAGGCTACAGCAGTTGTAGTGTTGGTCCCGAAGGTCAAGGGGCAGCCCACCCTTCGGGAGTACCGAGCCATATCGCTGATGTGTGCAGACTATAAGGTGTTTGCAAAAATTTTAGGTAATAGTTTCAAATGTGTTGTGGGAAGGGTTGTGTCAAAATCTCAGTTTGGGTTGCAGGGAAGGTCAATGACTGAAGAGATTTAGAGATTTTGCCACCGAAGTGGCTAGTTTATTGTGCACCCCATATCCATCCTGTGGACGGTAGCGCGAGAGCATATGGATACACAAAAGGCCTAGGAACTAGGCCCCCAAGGGTTAACAGGAATACATATGGATTTATATCTACATATCTATAGTTCACTTATCTGTTACAAGCAAATTTAGGAAATTTGCTTAGTATATCTGGTATCTTATTTTCATTAATAAGATATCTTGACATGTCACATAGGTTATTATACTGTCTGTCTCTGTATTCCTCAATAAGTGGACAATTAAGCACATAGTGTTCAAGAGAGTGACCATATGCCTGATCACATAATTTACATTTAGTTTGATCATCATCTGTGTGTCTCCCAAACTGCCAGAAGTACTTGTAACCAAGCCTAAGCCTGGCCACTACAACATCAGTCAGTCTGTTCACATTGCAAGTTGCTCCATAAACATACTTATCTACGTTCATGTTATCATAGTGGGTTATAGATCTACTCAGGCTTCTAACTGCATTCCTATAACAATCATTTTCATTATTTACTTCTCTCCTAATATTATTCCTAATGCTAGACACAGTTATACCAAAGTTATATTCTACATTCTCCTTCTCGATACTCTTCTTGGCTAACATATCAACTTTATCATGAAGGAGTAATCCAATGTGTGATGGGATCCATAGCAATTGTACATTAATTCCTTTGTCCCTAATTTTTGAGTATCTATACCTGGCTTCCCCAATGAGCATGTTGTTGGAGTCATTATATGAGCCAAGAGCCTTCAATGATGACATAGAATCAGTAATGATGATAGAGTCAAGCTCAGTGTCATAGGTTAGCTTTAGCGCCATTAGGATTGCAAACAATTCAGTTTGCAGTGTAGATGCTCAGTTGTTAATTCTTATGCCTAACTCAACAAATTTATTATCGTTCTTAACTAGGGAGGTGGCAACAAGAGCAGATGCAGCCCTGCCAGAAGACTCCTGTTTAGATCCATCAGTGTATATAACTTGTGATAACTTGTTACTACCAGCTAGGTGAGAAATTTCTTCTTGAGCAGTTGCTCTAACAAGAGATTTAAGGAAGGGATTACTAGCAATGAGCTTCTTGGGAGGGACTTGTAGGTATGTGATATTAAATGAACACATCTTCCATGGAGGGGTGAAATGCTCTTGTTGCCTACAGTGATACAGTTCATGCAGGTTATAAAACTTAATGCAATTGCACGTTTTCACAATCCATTTAGATCTGTGTGTATTTACCTCTAGACACTTGGTAAGATTCACTGTGACAGTGTCTGGTTCGTTTCTCAACATTCTAATACCGAGTACAGTGTTAATTTCAACAATCCTATCACTGATACTAGAAATACCAAGCTCCTTCCTCATGTTAAGAACTTTTGTAGATCTGGGACAGCCAAGAATAATCCTGAGAGCTTCATTTTGCATTAACTCCAAGGGTCGGAGAGAACTTTCTCTAGCTAATATCAACATGGGGGCAGCATAATCAATTAAGGACCTAACATAGGCTATGTACATCATTCTCACGATTCTCACATTTGCACCATAGTTGGGATTGTAGCCAGCAACAGCTTTGAGAGCATTTAGCCTAGCTTTGCATTTCTTGTTTAGTTGTGGTATAGTGGATTTGTTAAAGGGTACATCTACACCAAGATATCTGTAAGTTTTAACGTAGCTAATGATTTCACCCTGCAAATAGATGGGTGGGGGATGTCGTTTGCTTGTTAATATCTTAGTTTTAGAGGAAGATATTATGAGGCCTAGTCGATTACAAATTGCTTGAACTTCATTAAGAATGGTATTCATCTTCTTATGCCCTGTTGTATGGATCATGATATCATCAGCATAGCTTATAACTATATGTTTAGGTGAGGCAGGTAGAGCATTTAGGAGAGCATTAATCAGAATATTAAATAGCATGGGACAATGACTGAAGGACATGTGATACTGAGAAGTTTTGTGGAAGCTAAGAGTGGGGGTGGAGGGGCGGCTTTGTTGGCTCTAGATTGGCAGGGAGCATATGATAGAGTGGAAAGGGGAGCTTTGCAGGTTATACTTAGGAGACAGGGTTTTGGGGAGGAAATAGTCGAGTGGGTAAATACGTTATACAAGGGGGCGAAAATGAGGATACAGATTAATGGGTGTATGGGGAGGGATATTGCAATGGGTAGAGGCCTTAGACAGGGATGCCCCATGTCCCAAATATTGTTTGCGTGTTTCCAGGACCCCTTTTATAGAATGGTTGAACGTAGTTTATGTACACCATGTTAGGGAAGTGTGGGGGGTGGGAGGGCCTGGCCGGGTTTAATTGGATATGTTGACGACACCACTGTTCTCATTCGTGAAGGGATGTCAATGGGAGTGTTGGACGAGGTTGTGCAATTATTTGGAAGTGCCACAGGTATGCAGGTAAATAGTGCGAAGACAAGGTGCATGGGGTTGGGTTCTTGGGTGGGGGGTGGTGGGGGAGATGTAATGTTGTTAAAGAATGGGCGATGTCTTTATTGATTTGTGGTATTATTTATAAGGATGACATGGTTGCGGCACGGGAGGAAAACTCGGATAGGTTATTGGAAAGGATCGTGGGGCGTCTAGGTGTTCTGAGACCCCAGCACCTAACTCTGATACAGCGAGTGATAGTCGTAAACATTTTATTGTATAGTAAGATTTGGCATGTTGCAGCTGTGTTCCCAATTACAGGGACAGCGATTGCGGGGATTCTAAGATGAGTGTACAAATTTTTGTGGGGTTCACGTCGTGATTGGTTACGGAGGGAAGTTGTAATGTTACCTGTAAGTCAGGGTTGGTTGGGGTTGATGGATTTGAGATGGAGGGCTAAATGTGTGTTTATTAAATGGGAAGTGTTGTGTGAGGGTGTGAACGCAGGGCAGTTGGGAAGGATACACGACAGGCTGGGTATGTGGTATCGAGGAATGGAGTTGAGGGAATGCGAAATCGTTTTGAGGGCTGTGATGTTGGTTAGGGAACTGAGAAAGGTTCGTATAAGGGTTTTGTGTAGGTTACTTGTAGGTAGGTGCGTTGTCCCAGTTGAGGGTTTGTTCCCCATGTATGTGTGGAAGAGTATTTGGTTTAGATTTAGTAAAATGAAGTTAAACCCTCGGGCGCGTGAGGTAATGTTTCGTTTTCTACATGGGATCCTTCCGTCTGGTGAGATACTACGAAACAGACAGATTGTAGAGGGTGGGGGGAGTGGTATCTGTGGAGGGGATGAGACAGCGTTCCATGTAGTTTACTTTTGTGAAGGGCTAGAGGAGGTTAGGTGCTGGTTAAGTAGGTTGGTACAGAGGGTGGGGGGCCGTGGGGTGTCGGTTTTGCGTGCTTTAAGTCTAGATATGGGTGGGTTAGACGAGGGTGTCATAAGAGCTTTAGATTATATCATGGTAGATTATATATATATGTCGTGGGTGATGAGGGGGAGAGGGGATAGTGAGGAGAGAAGGAAGGTTCTTGCGGTAACGTTCTATCATACTATGTGTCGTAACAGAGATTTGTATGGGAGGAGGTGGGATCAGGCTTTCTCAGAGGGGTATAGAATGCTAACGTTAGGGATTCTCGTAAATCTGTGATTGATAATGAGTGAGTGAAGGGGTTTTCATAGGTTGGAGGGAGTCAGGGGGTCACAGCGGTCTCGCCTCCTTTGGGGGGGGGTCGTGAGAGTGTTGTGAATGTGGGTTTGGAAAGGTTTCCTGGTTTTCATTGAGACTTTATGGCAGCCAAGTGTGGATGTAGAGCTCAAGGTCTCGTTATGTCAGATATAACACTTTTCAGAATGTAGGTATAATATAGTAGATTTTTTTACGTATAATTTTGATGTGTATCAGTCTTGTATGACACGATTCTTGAGTAATAAGTTCTTTGCGACATGAAGTGTGTTTTAGTTTGTATTTATGTTACGTGCTGGGTTTTTGCCTGATGAGATATACTTATGTACTGTTTTGCTTTGTGCATACAGTGCATTTGATTAATGTGATTTTGTGAAATTGTTTGTGTGTACGTGTGTGTGTGTGTGTACTCACCTATTTGTACTCACCTATTTGTGGTTGCAGGGGTCGAGTACGTGTGTGTGTGTGTGTGTGTGTGTGTGTGTGTGTGTGTGTGTGTGTGTGTGTGTGTGTGTGTGTGTGTGTGTGTGTGTGTGTGTGTGTGTATCTCTTACTATTGTATTGAGCCTTTGTCATGGGTCAGATGTTATGTAATACTTTATATATGTATGATTCGATTCTTTTTAAAGTTTATAATTATGGTCTGTACCCTGATACCGGTTTGGTGTCATTGCTAAGTTCTTGATGTTAAGTTTTAGTCTGTATGGTATACAGACATGTCTAGACAGTTTAGTGACGTAGTCCATTTGTGTCTGAGATTATGTATATGGGTTTATTGTAACAGTATAGCGCTTCAGTTTTTGTATTCTAAGCTGTATTCTTTTTCTGTATATTCGTATGTTGGTATATGTAAAGCTGTATTGTTAGGGATGCGTATGTAGATGTTCTAGTAAGATTGTGATGTTAGGTTTTGGATTTTTGATTAATGCGAAGGATGGGATTTAACTGATATAACTTCTCTGTATATTTTATGTTCAAGTGTATTGAGCCTTTGTCAGAGGTCATGTTATACATACAATTTATATATATGAAAGGTTTTGCATCAATGAAAGTGTATGTATGTCAATTCATGACCCTGCGACATGTATTTTTTTTTTAGCTATGTTCTTGCCGTAAGTTCTTGTATGTTTGGCAGTGGAAAATTTTCTAGGGGTGATTACCTGTATGTACCTCAACATTATATACATGCAAGTAATCTCATTGGGAGACAACCCTATATTGTTTACCGTAGTCACCCCATGTAGACATGTGAGAAAACTTAACCCCCCCTGGTCACGGCAGGTGGTTCCTTCGACCTCACAATCTTTTCCATATCTATCCGAGACCAGTATGGATTGGATAGCACCCACAAGTACGGTGCTACTAATTAATTGTGGACTGTATAGATTATATTAGTGTAACTGAATGAAGGGGGGAGGGGTAGGTTACACATGGATATATCTATCAAGGAAAAACACTTGTACATAATCTCACCACTTACCAGATATTCTCTGGTGGTCACTTGATGTAGCTGAATCACTCATAACCTATCCAATTACAACATACCTAACTGGCCAGTATCAGTCTGCTATAACTAGAAGGGTTACTTAACTGTGGGTGATTGATACTCCTTATTTCCTTCATTCACCATCTCATTTCGATGTCCTGCTACACCGACACGGTTCTTATTCCAGCAGGACGAGGTATCCGTCGGTTTGTCCCGGTTTAGAAGTCGTGACTCAATAAACTTCACTTTCCTCGGGACGGGAACAACGTGGTCTAGCGTGTTCACTCGGAGCAAGGCGACTTTTTTCACTTCACGCATTCTCTTAACTTAGCGTTAGTATCATTAATTACATTACAATTCACAAGACGATTTAATGTCTCATAATGCATATTAGAGATATACCCTGAAATATTAGAGATCACTTAAATTGCCAGGCATACCATCTAAAGGGGACAAAAAGATACAAAACATCCAGGCCATGGGAAAACCTGGGTAGCCACAGCCACTCAAGAGGGAGAGGTTTTTTAGTGCCAGGAAGGAAAAAAAACTGGCAGGAAATGGCAGAAATCGTACACCAAATCCAGTCATTCCTGGAGTTGAACCACAGTCGATGGCCTCCACTCCAAACCAACAGATACAGATACTAATGCCGGAAAAAAAATCCCCCCCCAGTACCAACAATACCACCAGTCCGATAACATTCTTCTTTGCAAATATACAGGGTCTAAAGCCAGCAACAAACAACAAAATACCTTTCATCCGTGGACTGCTTGCAGAGGCAAAGGCAATGTTCGCGGCTTTCACTGAGACCCACATAAAGGATCACTTGGACAACGAAGTATGGATCCCAGGTTACAACCTATACAGATGTGACAGAGTGAACAGGCAAAAGGGGGGGGGGTTGGCCTGTACATTGCAGAGTCACTTGTTTGCACAGAACTGCTTAATGCCTCAAATGACGTAGTGGAAGTTTTAGCAGTAAAGGTCGAGAACCAAAACCTAGTCATTGTGGTAGTCTACAAGCCTCCGGATGCAACATCCCAGCAATTCCAGGAACAGCTGTTAAAAATTGACCACTGTCTGGAAAATCTTCCAGCTCCTGCACCCAACATCTTGCTCCTGGGGGATTTCAACTTAAGGCACCTAAAATGGAGGAATATAGCAAATAATATTGTTGCAGTAATAACACCAGGAGGCAGCTCTGATGAAAACTCACACTCACACGAGCTTTTAAATCTCTGCACAAAATTCAATTTAAACCAGCAAATAATAGAGCCTACAAGACTGGAGAATACACTAGACCTCATCTTCACTAACAATGATGATCTGATAAGAAATGTCACCATATCAAAAACAATATACTCAGATCACAACATAATTGAGGTTCAGACATGTATGCGTGGAGCCCCAGACCGACAAAATGAGACTAGTCACGAGGGAGCATTCACCAAATTCAACTTCAATAACAAAAACATAAAGTGGGACCAAGTAAACCAAGTCCTAACCGATATAAGCTGGGAAGATATACTAAGCAACACAGACCCAAACTTATGCCTAGAACAGATTAACTCGGTGGCACTCGATGTATGCACAAGGCTTATTCCTCTAAGAAAAAGGAGGAGTAGATGTAAAATAGAAAGAGACAGGCGCTCCCTTTACAGGCGACGGAAAAGAATAACAGAGCGGCTAAAAGAGGTCAATATATCTGAAATGCGCAGGGAGACACTGGTCAGAGAAATAGCAAGCATCGAACTTAAGCTAAAAGAATCCTTTAGGAGTCAGGAATCGCGGGAAGAACTAAAAGCCATAAATGAAATCGAAAGAAACCCAAAGTATTTCTTCTCCTATGCCAAATCAAAATCGAGAACAACGTCCAGTATTGGGCCCCTACTTAAACAAGATGGGTCCTACACAGATGACAGCAAGGAAATGAGTGAGCTACTCAAGTCCCAATATGACTCAGTTTTTAGCAAGCCGCTAACCAGACTGAGAGTCGAAGACCAAAATGAATTTTTTATGAGAGAGCCACAAAATTTGATTAACACAAGCCTATCCGATGTTATCCTGACGCCAAATGACTTCGAACAGGCGATAAATGACATGCCCATGCACTCTGCCCCAGGGCCAGACTCATGGAACTCTGTGTTCATCAAGAACTGCAAGAAGCCCCTATCACGAGCCTTTTCCATCCTATGGAGAGGGAGCATGGACACGGGGGTCGTCCCTCAGTTACTAAAAACAACAGACATAGCCCCACTCCACAAAGGGGGCAGTAAAGCAACAGCAAAGAACTACAGACCAATAGCACTAACATCCCATATCATAAAAATCTTTGAAAGGGTCCTAAGAAGCAAGATCACCACCCATCTAGAAACCCATCAGTTACACAACCCAGGGCAACATGGGTTTAGAACAGGTCGCTCCTGTCTGTCTCAACTACTGGATCACTACGACAAGGTCCTAAATGCACTAGAAGACAAAAAGAATGCAGATGTAATATATACAGACTTTGCAAAAGCCTTCGACAAGTGTGACCATGGCGTAATAGCGCACAAAATGCGCGCTAAAGGAATAACAGGAAAAGTCGGTCGATGGATCTATAATTTCCTCACTAACAGAACACAGAGAGTAGTCGTCAACAGAGTAAAGTCCGAGGCAGCTACGGTGAAAAGCTCTGTTCCACAAGGCACAGTACTAGCTCCCATCTTGTTCCTCATCCTCATATCCTACATAGACAAGGATGTCAGCCACAGCACCGTGTCTTCCTTTGCAGATGACACCCGAATCTGCATGACAGTGTCTTCCATTGCAGACACTGCAAGCCTCCAGGCGGACATCAACCAAATCTTTCAGTGGGCTGCAGAAAACAATATGAAGTTCAACGATGAGAAATTTCAATTACTCAGATATGGTAAACATGAGGAAATTAAATCTTCATCAGAGTACAAAACAAATTCTGGCCACAAAATAGAGCGAAACACCAACGTCAAAGACCTGGGAGTGATTATGTCGGAGGATCTCACCTTCAAGGACCATAACATTGTATCAATCGCATCTGCTAGAAAAATGACAGGATGGATAATGAGAACCTTCAAAACTAGGGAGGCCAAGCCCATGATGACACTCTTCAGGTCACTTGTTCTATCTAGGCTGGAATATTGCTGCACTCTAACAGCACCTTTCAAGGCAGGTGAAATTGCCGACCTAGAAAATGTACAGAGAACTTTCACGGCGCGCATAATGGAGATAAAACACCTCAATTACTGGGAGCACTTGAGGTTTCTAAACCTGTATTCCCTGGAACGCAGGAGGGAGAGATACATGATTATATACACCTGGAAAATCCTAGAGGGACTAGTACCGAACTTGCACATGAAAATCACTCACTACGAAAGCAAAAGACTTGGCAGACGATGCACCATCCCCCCAATGAAAAGCAGGGGTGTCACTAGCACGTTAAGAGACCATACAATAAGTGTCAGGGGCCCGAGACTGTTCAACTGCCTCCCAGCACACATAAGGGGGATTACGAACAGACCCCTGGCAGTCTTCAAGCTGGCACTGGACAAGCACCTAAAGTCAGTTCCTGATCAGCCGGGCTGTGGCTCGTACGTTGGTTTGCGTGCAGCCAGCAGCAACAGCCTGGTTGATCAGGCGCTGATCCACCAGGAGGCCTGGTCACAGACCGGGCCGCGGGGGCGTTGACCCCCGAAACTCTCTCCAGATAATCCAGATAAGATCTGAGACCAATGAGTGATGATTAAACCAAGGGTAATTTTCCCCAGGACACAGTCCATGGCGACGTGCCAGTCACCACCGGTCCTACCCTTATTCACTCATTTTACCACTATTACGGTGGTCCCGTAAATCATGTTCCCTCACTCTCCACCAGGGACAGTTATGACACTTATTATGAAATGAGGCCTATATTAATCCTTAGGCCGCCGTGAACGCCAATTTCCTGGTTCCATGCTTTCCCAGCCTCCTCACTACATTCAAAACACTGCCGCCTCTCCGATGCCCCGAGTCGACCTCTACCCCCGCACATCCGCGAATGCGCAAAGGGAACTCCTGGTTCTATCCTATTTTCAAATACATTTTTGACCCATATTGACACATTAAACACCTATTAGGCACTATAGTTTCGGAAAATTAAAATATTTTCCACATTGGCAGCAATATCTTGTGAGCATATAGGTGCAATCCGTTTGTCGGTTAATTTGATTGAGATCCATACTGTTTCTTTATTTTTATGTTAAACTGTATTGGTTTTAAATAAAATATAAAAAAAAAATCTGTTTATGTCCCTCCATGCCCGGCTAAGTGGGGTGTGAGCATTGAGACCGTTGACAAATTGTTCCCAGTCTGTTTGCCGCAGCTCTGTCATACGCTCTATGGCAGCAGCAAGGGCAGTTTGGAAGAGGCTCAGCATTTCAGATGTACGATGGTTTCTGTAGGCTAGGCCTAGTCTGCGAGCAGTACGTTTCAATGTTCGAAGTTTAGAATCATTGTAATACGTATGGTTTTTATAAGATTATTGATTATTATCGAAGTCATTTTAATTTAGAGTAGTAGGAGGTTTCAGAGGCTGCTCTAAGTAGTTCTGAATACTGCTCACAAGGACATTGTTATAAGTCTCGATAGAGGTACACTCATAGGTATTATATCAGTCAGTCATATGTGTAACAAAGTCGTCATGCTGATCAGGGGGAACATTAAAACGTTTCTATTTGAATATCCCACCAGGGAGGATAGTATTACCAATATCTAGAGAGGTTAGCCTTGGAAAATGATCTGATGATATATCTGTTACAATGGAAGACTTGCAGCTGGCAAAAGTAATGAAGCCCAGGCACAGATCAAGGACGCCTCCTGACACCCGAATCTGTCTTCCACTGCAGACACTGCAAGGCTCCAGGCGGACATCAACCAAATCTTTCAATGTGCTACAGAAAACAATATAGAGTTCAACGATGCGAAATTTCTATTACTTCGATATGGTAAACATGAGGAAATTAAAACTTCATAAGAGTATAAAACCAATTCCAGCCACACAATAGAGCGAAAAACTAACGTCAAAGACCTAGGAATGATCATGTCGGATGATCTTACCTTCAAGGACCATAACATTGTATCAATCGCATCTGCTAGAAAAATGACAGGATGGATAATGAGAACCTTCAGAACTAGAGATGTCAAGCCCATGATGACAGTCTTCAGGTCGCTTATTCTATCTAGGCTGGAATATTGCTGCACTCTAACACCACATTTCAAGGCAGGCGAAATTGCTGACCTAGAAAATGTACAGAGAATCTTCACGGCGCGCATAACGAAGATAAAACACCTCAATTACTGGGAGCGCTTGAAGTTCCTGAACCTGTACTCCCTGAAACGCAGGCAGAAGAGATACATGATTATATACACCTGGAAAATCCGAGAGGGACTAGTACCAAACTTGCACACGAAAATCACTCTCTCCGAAAGCAAATGACTTGGCAGACGATGCAACATCCCCCAATGAAACACAGGGTGTCACTAGCACGCTAAGAGACAACACAATAAGTGTGAGGGGCTCAAGACCATTCAATTGCCTCCCAGCATACATAGGCAGGATTACCAATTGACCCCTGGCTGTCTTCAAGCAGGCACTGGACAGACACCTAAAGTCGGTACCTGACCAGGCGGGCTGTGGCTCGTATATTGGATTGCATGCAGCCAGCAGTAACAGCCTGGTTGATTAGGCCATGATCCACCATGAGGCTTGGTCACAGATCGGGCTGTGGGGGCACTGACCCACGGAACTCTCTCCAGGTACTCTAGGTAACCCATACAGTCCACAACTAATTAGTAGTGCTGCACTTGTGAATGATAGCCACTTCTAAGTTATAGTACAGGTCTAGGACAGATGTGTTTAAGGTGTGGGATATCGAAGGGGCTGCTTGCAGCGACTGGGGGTGGCTTCAGTTTTCTCACGTCTACGTGGGGTAACTACTGTAAACAATATATGGTTGTCACCTCCCAATGAGATTACTTGTATGAATGTAATGAAGTTCATGCAGGTGATTTAATTTCCATACCAAGTGTGTAAGTAAATACACACTTAATATAAACAGTTTTTATACAATATTTCTTATCTATAAATGCACTTTCAACGTTTTCCTTAGAAAACTAGTTATCTACTGTAGGTTATCCTGAAAAATACTCAATTTTCTCTTACAGTAAGAGCATGGAAAGACACTATAGTCAAAGTGGGACAGAAAAGGCGGAAGCTTCTGCCGCTGATACCACATTATGGTCTGTTTTATTCATTCTAGAGTATATATTAAATTCAAAGTTTATTCTCTATAAGGATTACAATGCCGAGTTTACAGAATTTGGTTATTGTGTGGTTTACATGTAGTAAAATGATGATTACAGAGTGTACCACTAGAACACCTAGCATGGCTAGGCATTTCGGGCAGACTTAGTTTAATTCTTAATTTTAAAATATTACAAATTATGAGGTAAGTTGGTATTATGGCTAAGTGAGTAAATACTAGTTTGTGAGCTTAGCAATGTGAATGCTTTTGTTTTGGCACAGTACATAGTCTCAGTATTGGAGTATCACAGGATTTATTATTTTAAGATTGAGATTAATATTTCCATTTATGATCAAATGGGTGAGTGAGTGTAAGTGAGAACCGCCAGGTGGTATTCGTGTAGTTAGCTGACGGGGTGTATCAGGGAGATAAGATGTTTTCTAATGGTAGTTTTGAAGGAGATGAATGTGTCTGCAGTTCTAGAGTTCTCAGGTAGGGTGTTCCAGATTTTAGGGCCTTTGACATACATTGAATTTTTGTAAAGGTTTAGTCGGACACGGGGAATGTCGTAGAGATGTTTGTGTCTGGTGTCATGCCTGTGGGTTCTGTCACAACTATCAAGAAAGCGTTTTAGGTTATGGTTGATATTGGAGTTTAAGGTCCTGTAGATGTAGATTGCACAGTAGTAAGTGTGGATGTACTGAACAGGGAGTAAGTTTAGATCTATGAAGAATGGGGGGTTGTGTTGCCAGGGATGGGATTTAGTGATTATTCTTACTGCATCTTTTTGTTGGGTTATTATTGGCTTTAGGCGTGTTGCTGCAGTTGATCCCCAAGCTCATATAGAATAGGTGTGGTATGGATAAATAAGTGAGTGGTATAGTGTGAGAAGGGCATTTTGCAGCATGTAGTATCGTATCTTGGAGGATCCCAATCGTTTTAGATACTTTTTTGGTTATGTGTTGGATATGGGTGCTGAAATTCAGGTTGTTGTCAAGGTATAGGCCTAGGAATTTCCCCTCATCATGTCTGGTAATTAGAGTGTTGTCGATCTTAATGTTAATTTGTGCATCTCCTGCTCTGCTACCAAACATAATATAGTAGGTTTTGTCAGTGTTAAGCGTAAGTTTATTGGCTGTCATCCAAGTCGATATTTTGATCAGCTCCTCGTTAACAATGGTGTTGAGGGTGGCAAGATTAGGGTGAGAGATGACATAAGTCATGTCGTCAGCAAAGAGAATGGGTTTCAGGAGTTGGGATGTGTTTGGAAGATCATTGATGTACATGAGGAAGAGCAGGGGACAAAGGACACTTCCCTGCGGAACTCCAGTATCAAGTGGCCGTGTTGTTGATGCTGTGTCTTTAATGGTGACATACTGATACCTATTAGTAAGGTAAGATTTGAAATAAGCAAGTGCATGGCCTCTTATACCGTAATGGTCAAGTTTGTGGAGTATTATTATTATTATTATTATAATAAAAAAGAAGCGCTAAGCCACTAGGGCTATACAGCGCTGCAGGGTAGGGGAAGGAAGCGAGGGTATTGGATGGCAGAAGGGAGGAGGGATGATCAGCAGGTTACAGAAAACAGTGGGGCAGGGGATAGTACGGGGGTAGAGGGTAGCAAGAGATTGAAGTAGAAAGGGCTGAAGGTATCAGAATTTGTGAAGTAGGTCACTTGTTGCAAAAAGTCAATGAGAGAGTCCGGATGAAAGGTGGGTCCATTAGCGAGAAGGGAAGGTAAAGAGAGAGCAGCGGAGCGAAGACGACGACAGAGGTAGATTCTGCATGCTCGTTGATAAAGTGGGCAGTCTAACAGAATGTGGCTGACTGATAATGCAGAATACAGTGTTGTAGTAGCAACTAACCAGTATTATAATGGTACTTAGCAGAATACAGTGTTGTAGTAGCAACTAACCAGTATTATAATGGTACTTAGTGGAGTGGAGTGACTTTCATTAGTTTCTTTTTTCTTGAAATACGAGACGTTACTGTGAATTTCATATAACCTGTAGTTACCAGTGGTCGCAATATACACAACGAGAAGCAATTATTACTACAGAAAAAGCGTCCTTCCTCCAAAATTTGCACCAGTCAACTATAGTGATAATATAGCATTTATTGTGGTGGAGACCGAAAAAAAAAAAAAAATAGAAAAGCCAGATACAGCGATTGATAAACAAGGAGAGGACCGTTCGTCATTGTAGGAGCTGCCAGATATCACCGGCTCTTCAACACGCAAGTTATACTTTTGTATCAATCAAATCACATATTACTCGGGTAGATAATTTCCAGTAGATCCTTCATGTGTTAGCTCAAATCACCGACCAGTATGTTTTAAATAAGTGACCCACTGATCAGAGCAGATCGACTGGTCCGAACCCTTGACTGGTCCGAACCCTTGACTGGTCCGAACCCGGGACTGGTTTCAAACAGTTTCGTTGGACAATAAAGCAGACTGTAAATGGATGGGGTTGTAGGCGCAATATAAACACAAACATTAAAAATCAGGAACGTGACGGTAAGCTGTCCAATATACAAAAAGAGTTAGAAACAGAAATACAAATAGCTATAGCTTCATTTAAGGTAATTAATATAATATTCAAGAGGTTGCTAGTAGAATTGCAGTAAATCAACCATTCAAATCATTATGAAGCTGTGTGTAGTCTGTGGTCAGTCAAACAAACGGGCTTCCACATGGATAAATTGTCATTTTTGTGGAAATTGGTGTCACGCCCCTTGTGCAGATATCCCAGAACTAGCTACAAGCAGTATTAAAACAGAGAAGTGTTTTTGGGTATGCCCAAATGAGGAAAATCTGTGGACTAAAATCACAAGGGTATTAAAAGAGGACAACATGAAAGCTGCTTTCATAGAAAACCTGGAAGCTTTCTACAACAGATGGGAACATAAAAAGTCTGGGCTGAATGGTACTGCCCTTGATACTGGCCATGTAGTCACAAACTGTAAGGCTGGAGGTGATGTCCTGGTAGTCAGTAAATGTGGGGCTGATAGTGCTGTCCTGGGAGACAGTAATGGTGAAGCTGGAGGTGCTGTCCTGGGAGACAGAAATGGTGAAGCTGGAGATACTGTCCTGGGAGACAGTAATGGTGAAGCTGGAGATATTGTCCAGGTAGTCGGGAATTATACGCAGGAAGGAATACATATAAATGACCTCATAGGGGACAGGAGCCATAGTAGGGAAACAAGTGTAGTCAAAGATAAGATAAAACCAATATTGCAAACTAGAAATACCGCAGGAAATAGCAAACAAGAGGACTCCAATAGCAATAGTGAGGATAAATTACCAAAAACAACTGGTGGGAGATCCATTGTTGGTGCTAGGGAGGATAGAAGTAAGACAGGGAAACATGCACCAACAGGGAATACAGTCACAGAAACCCAAGGCAAGCGGAAACCAAGCCTGTGCACATACTATGCACTTGGTATCTGCTGGCATGGGAAATCTGGAAAAAAAGATGGGACATGCAACTATGACCACCCTAGAAAATGCCATGCCCATATGACAACAGGAAAATGCAAACTCCCTTCCTGTAAGCTTTTTCACCCTGAAATGTGTACCTCTTCAGTACAGGAAAGACTGTGCTATAACTTAAATTGCCAGGCATACCATCTAAAGGGGACAAAAAGATACAAAACATCCAGGCCATGGGAAACCCTGGGTAGCCACAGCCACTCAAGAGGGAGAGGTTTTTTAGTGCCAGGAAGGAAAAAAAACTGGCAGGAAATGGCAGAAATCGTACACCAAATCCAGTCATTCCTGGAGTGGAACCACAGTCGATGGCCTCCACTCCAAACCAACAGATACAGATACTAATGCCGGAAAAAAAATCCCCCCCCCAGTACCAACAATACCACCAGTCCGATAACATTCTTCTTTGCAAATATACAGGGTCTAAAGCCAGCAACAAACAACAAAATACCTTTCATCCGTGGACTGCTTGCAGAGGCAAAGGCAATGTTCGCGGCTTTCACTGAGACCCACATAAAGGATCACTTGGACAACGAAGTATGGATCTCAGGTTACAACCTATACAGATGTGACAGAGTGAACAGGCAAAAGGGGGGGGGGGGGTTGGCCTGTACATTGCAGAGTCACTTGTTTGCACAGAACTGCTTAATGCCTCAAATGACGTAGTGGAAGTTTTAGCAGTAAAGGTCGAGAACCAAAACCTAGTCATTGTGGTAGTCTACAAGCCTCCGGATGCAACATCCCAGCAATTCCAGGAACAGCTGTTAAAAATTGACCACTGTCTGGAAAATCTTCCAGCTCCTGCACCCAACATCTTGCTCCTGGGGGATTTCAACTTAAGGCACCTAAAATGGAGGAATATAGCAAATAATATTGTTGCAGTAATAACACCAGGAGGCAGCTCTGATGAAAACTCACACTCACACGAGCTTTTAAATCTCTGCACAAAATTCAATTTAAACCAGCAAATAATAGAGCCTACAAGACTGGACAATACACTAGACCTCATCTTCACTAACAATGATGATCTGATAAGAAATGTCACCATATCAAAAACAATATACTCAGATCACAACATAATTGAGGTTCAGACATGTATGCGTGGAGCCCCAGACCGACAAAATGAGACTAGTCACGAGGGAGCATTCACCAAATTCAACTTCAATAACAAAAACATAAAGTGGGACCAAGTAAACCAAGTCCTAACCGATATAAGCTGGGAAGATATACTAAGCAACACAGACCCAAACTTATGCCTAGAACAGATTAACTCGGTGGCACTCGATGTATGCACAAGGCTTATTCCTCTAAGAAAAAGGAGTAGTAGATGTAAAATAGAAAGAGACAGGCGCTCCCTTTACAGGCGACGGAAAAGAATAACAGAGCGGCTAAAAGATGTCAATATATCTGAAATGCGCAGGGAGACACTGGTCAGAGAAATAGCAAGCATCGAACTTAAGCTAAAAGAATCCTTTAGGAGTCAGGAATCGCGGGAAGAACTAAAAGCCATAAATGAAATCGAAAGAAACCCAAAGTATTTCTTCTCCTATGCCAAATCAAAATCGAGAACAACGTCCAGTATTGGGCCCCTACTTAAACAAGATGGGTCCTACACAGATGACAGCAAGGAAATGAGTGAGCTACTCAAGTCCCAATATGACTCAGTTTTTAGCAAGCCGCTAACCAGACTGAGAGTCGAAGACCAAAATGAATTTTTTATGAGAGAGCCACAAAATTTGATTAACACAAGCCTATCCGATGTTATCCTGACGCCAAATGACTTCGAACAGGCGATAAATGACATGCCCATGCACTCTGCCCCAGGGCCAGACTCATGGAACTCTGTGTTCATCAAGAACTGCAAGAAGCCCCTATCACGAGCCTTTTCCATCCTATGGAGAGGGAGCATGGACACGGGGGTCGTCCCTCAGTTACTAAAAACAACAGACATAGCCAAACTCCACAAAGGGGGCAGTAAAGCAACAGCAAAGAACTACAGACCAATAGCACTAACATCCCATATCATAAAAATCTTTGAAAGGGTCCTAAGAAGCAAGATCACCACCCATCTAGAAACCCATCAGTTACACAACCCAGAGCAACATGGGTTTAGAACAGGTCGCTCCTGTCTGTCTCAACTACTGGATCACTACGACAAGGTCCTAAATGCACTAGAAGACAAAAAGAATGCAGATGTAATATATACAGACTTTGCAAAAGCCTTCGACAAGTGTGACCATGGCGTAATAGCGCACAAAATGCGCGCTAAAGGAATAACAGGAAAAGTCGGTCGATGGATCTATAATTTCCTCACTAACAGAACACAGAGAGTAGTCGTCAACAGAGTAAAGTCCGAGGCAGCTACGGTGAAAAGCTCTGTTCCTCAAGGAACAGTACTAGCTCCCATCTTGTTCCTCATCGTCATATCCGACACAGACAAGGATGTCAGCCACAGCACCGTGTCTTCCTTTGCAGATGACACCCGAATCTGCATGACAGTGTCTTCCATTGCAGACACTGCAAGGCTCCAGGCGGACATCAACCAAATCTTTCAGTGGGCTGCAGAAAACAATATGAAGTTCAACGAAGAGAAATTTCAATTACTCAGATATGGTAAACATGAGGAAATTAAATCTTCATCAGAGTACAAAACAAATTCTGGCCACAAAATAGAGCGAAACACCAACGTCAAAGACCTGGGAGTGATTATATCGGAGGATCTCACCTTCAAGGACCATAACATTGTATCAATCGCATCTGCTAGAAAAATGACAGGATGGATAATGAGAACCTTCAAAACTAGGGAGGCCAAGCCCATGATGACACTCTTCAGGTCACTTGTTCTATCTAGGCTGGAATATTGCTGCACTCTAACAGCACCTTTCAAGGCAGGTGAAATTGCCAACCTAGAAAATGTACAGAGAACTTTCACGGCACGCATAACGGAGATAAAACACCTCAATTACTGGGAGCGCTTGAGGTTTCTAAACCTGTATTCCCTGGAATGCAGGAGGGAGAGATACATGATTATATACACCTGGAAAATCCTAGAGGGACTAGTACCGAACTTGCACACGAAAATCACTCACTACGAAAGCAAAAGACTTGGCAGACGATGCACCATCCCCCCAATGAAAAGCAGGGGTGTCACTAGCACGTTAAGAGACCATACAATAAGTGTCAGGGGCCCGAGACTGTTCAACTGCCTCCCAGCACACATAAGGGGGATTACCAACAGACCCCTGGCAGTCTTCAAGCTGGCACTGGACAAGCACCTAAAGTCAGTTCCTGATCAGCCGGGCTGTGGCTCGTACGTTGGTTTGCATGCAGCCAGCAGCAACAGCCTGGTTGATCAGGCGCTGATCCACCAGGAGGCCTGGTCACAGACCGGGCCGCGGGGGCGTTGACCCCCGAAACTCTCTCCAGGTAAACTCCAGGTTGGCAATTCTCACAGAGGAGCAAGACGCCTCTCCATGAGATATCCATGAGTAAGACGAGTATGGCCAATGCGAAGACGGGAGAGAGTAGTCTCCCAACCTCGACACTGGTGATAAGAAGACGGCCAGTAACCTATACTCGGTTTAATAGATTGAAGTTTGTTGCCGAGCATAGTAGGCCAACGTTGTTGCCAACGGGTGTGAAGGTGGGAAGATATTGCAGCAAAATAGTCTGTAAATGGAATACCTCTGTAAGAAACTGGTAGGTCATGTACTGCTGACCGCGCAGCAGAGTCTGCCTGTTCATTGCCCTGTACGTCAACATGACCAGGGCCCCAACAAAAAACAATATCTTCATGCTTGGTAAAGATGCGGCATAGCCAAAGTTGGATATGGAGGACTAAGGGGTGAGGTGTATCAAATTTTTGTATAGCCTGTAAAGCACTAAGGGAGTCTGAGACAACCACAAATGATGACACAGGCATAGATGCAATATGGATAAGTGCTGTAAGGATGGCATATAATTCAGCAGTAAAAATACTAGCCGAAGTTAGTAAATGCCCTTGTACGACGCTGTCCGGAAACACTGCTGCGAATCCTACGCCGTCAGAAGACTTAGAGCCATCTGTGTACACAGCAATGGCATGAGAATGAGAGTGAAAGTGGTCAAGAAAAAGAGAGCGGGAAGCGACCGTAGACAGTTGGGCTTTCGAGCAAGGGAGGGAGAAAGAACAGACTCGAACAGCTGGAACTTCCCAGGGGGGTAGGGAAAAGTGAGATGCTACATGTACATAGAAAGGTGGTAGTTGAAGAGAAGACAAGAGCGAATGAAGGCGAAGAGAGAAGGGACAGAGTAAACAGGGGCAGCGAACAAATAAAGAATGTCTACTAATATCAGTGACCATTCTATAAATGGAAGGATTGCGGAGATCATGAGAGTGTACATAGTAGCGCAGGCAATGGGCATCATGGCGATCGGATAAGGATGGAACGTTCGCTTCTGCATAGAGGCTCTCGACAGGGGAAGAGCGAAAAGCACCAAGGCATAAACGTAATCCTTGGTGATGAATGGGGTTAAGGCTAGAGAGAGTAGCAGGAGATGCCGCTGAATAGATCTGGTCACCATAACCAAGTTTCGATAAAATAAGGGTGGAATGTAGGCGAAGGAGGGTTCGACGATCAGCTCCCCATGAAAGATGAGCAAGGGTTTTAAGAAGGTTCAGCCGGCTGTGAAAAGTTGCCTTCAGAGAGGTAATGTGAGGTTTCCAGGATAACCTACGATCAAAGAAGAGGCACAGAAACTTGACTGTATCACGTTCAGGAATACTGGAGCCATAGAGGTACAAAGGATGATCGGAGATGACAGAGCGTCTAGTGAAAGTAATTTGGTGGGTTTTAGTGCTGGAAAATTTAAATCCACGTGTGGTGGCCCAATTGGAAACACGGTCGACTGCATGTTGGAGAGAAACTGTAATGAGGTGACAGTCAGCACCTGCACAGGCAATAGCGAAGTCATCAACATAGAGTGATGACCAAATATTTGATGGAAGACTAGAGGCCAAATCATTAATAGCAAGGAGAAAAAGTGTTGTGCTCAGAACACATCCCTGGGGGACACCTTTAGCTTGGATAAAGTCCAGGGAGAGCACATTATTAACCCGAACACGGAAATGCCTGTCAGTTAAAAAGTTCTTAAGGAAGGATGGTAGATTGCCTCGAAGGCCCAAGGAGTGGGCTAGGGCTAAAATATTGTACCTCCAAGTTGTGTCATATGCCTTCCTAAGGTCAAAAAATATGGCAATAAGTGAGTGGTTATTCGCAAAGGCATTACGAACATACATATCCAAGCGTAGTAAGGGGTCTATGGTAGAACGTCCCTTACAAAAGCCATATTGACGAGTGGAGAGACTGTTGTGTGTCTCTAAATACCACACTAAACGTCTATTTACTAGGCGTACCATTACTATGCAAACTGCACTGGTAAGAGCAATGGGACGATAATGGGAGGTTTCATGTCCCGTAGTGCCTGGTTTGCGGAAAGGGAGAACAATGGAGGATTTCCACAGCTGTGGAAGAGCTCCTTGTGACCAAATAAGATTGTAAAGGCGTAATAGGACTGCAAGGGCTGACTGATGTAAATGTTGTAGCATACGAATATGAATGTCGTCGGGCCCAGCTGCCGATGATCGACAAGCTGAGAGTGTTGCCTCCAGTTCTTGAAGTGTAAAAGGTACATTATACTGTTCTTCTCTGAGAGAAGAAAAGTCCAAGGGTGCTAACTCTCTGGCAGACTTTGAGGAAAGAAATGAGGGGCATAGATGGAGTCCCTGAGAAATACAGACCAGATGATTGCCAATTTCATTGGCAACATCTAGTGGGTTTGCTATATCAACACCGGCAACCCGCAGAACAGGAGCCGGATCAGGAGAATATTTACCACTCAGTTTTCGTACTTTTTTCCAGACTGCACTCATAGAGGAAGCAGAGGTGATGGTGGAGACATAATCTCGCCAGCAAGTGCATTTAGTGTCACGGATGACACGGCGAGCGATCGCACGCTTCTGTTTAAAATCAAGGAGTCTCTCTGTGGTTCTATTGTACCGGTACCTGCCCCATGCAGCGCGTTTCAAACGTACTGCACGAGCACAAGCAGGAGACCACCAAGGCACGCATTTCTGAGAATACCTGCCCGAAGTTTGGGGTATAGAATGAGAAGCTGCGGTGAAAACTGAGGACGAGAAGAGGTGTAAAAGCTCATCGATGGAGGACGAAGAAGATACCTTTTAAAAACAGTTAGGTGTGAGTAAAGGTTCCAATTTGCCCGATTAAATTGCCAGCGTGGGGTGCGAAGAGGTGGCGAATATGAAGGGGAAGTAAGAATGATTGGGAAATGATCACTGTCATGTAAGTCCGGGAGAAAAGACCAAGTGAAGTCTAATGCGGCGGAGGAAGAGCAGACTGAGAGATCGGACTCATGTCCGAGGATCAAAATGGGTGTGAGTACCTGTATTTAAAACATGGAGGGGGTGGGTGGCAAGAAAAGCCTCTAACTGAATTCCCCGGGAATCACAGTGAGACCCCCCCCCCAGACGAAATGGTGGGCATTAAAATCACCAAGTAACAGAATCGGTGGCGGTAATGACGAAACAAGGATGGCAATATCCGGAATAGATAATGCCCGAGAAGGAGAGAGATATAAAGAACAGAGCGTATACCACCTATGTAAGTGGATACGGGCTGCTGTGTAATGCAGTGAAGTATGAACAAATAGCTGTTGGTACGGAATATCAGTGCGTAGAAGAAAGGCACTTTCATTAAAGGTCCCATCAGGAAAAGGATCTGAAGAATACAATAAATTATAGCCTGAGATGGGAGAAATAACAGCAGAGTGTAATTTTGGTTCCTGTAAGCAGATACCAACATGGGCAAACTGGGAGAGTAACATCTGAAGCTCACCCCGATTACCCCAGAGGCCACGTATATTCCACTGTAAATAGGCCATGATTGGCAATGATAAAGATACTTGAAATCCACAGGTAAGGGTTCCTATAGACTAGAGGGGTTAGAAAAGTCCACATGCGGAGGCAGTGGAAAACGTTCAAGCAGCGAAGGAACGGTGCACTGTGAAGAAAGGAGTTGCACAGATGGAGCAGAGGAGAGAGAAAGAGCGGAAGGTGGATCAGTGTCCATTGATGGTTTGGTCTCTGCAATATATTCAGAGATTGCTTCAGGTGTTTTGGAATTCAGAGACGTCGTATGGGAGACAATATTGGAAATGGTAGGGGGAGGATGAGTAAAGATTGGAACTGTATTGGACTGTACGAAGGTAGGGGGGGGCGAAAGGGTGGAGGGAACTGGAGAAGCGTGGCAGGGGACAGAAGAGGCAGGAACCTGGGAGGTGGCAGAAGAGGAAGAAACTTGGGAGGGAACAGGGGAGGAAGGTACAGTACGAGGAGGAGGGTGAACCTCTACACTTGTAACTGAGCCAGTGAGAGAGGGAGAACCAGGGACAGAGACAGAGAGGGTAAAATGAGGAGGTGGAAGATGGGTAGGAGGTGTTAACAGACCTTTTTTTGACTTTTGAGAAGTAGAGGAACGATTGGGAGGAGGTGTCGTACGAGGTCTCGTTGATACTGAGGCTTGTGAGAGAGAACTCGAAGAAGCGAGATCAGACTGAGGCGTTGAAGTAGGGACGTCTGAGCTGAGGACAGCAAAAGGATTAGATACAGGAGTGACTATGGGAGAGGTAACCACAGAGGTGGGTGTAGAAGATGGGATACCAGAAGTAGGGGGACGTTTTGAAACATGGGAATAAGAAACACGTGGGAGTCTCCCTTGTAGGCAGAGATGAGAAACTGCCATGGCATAAGGGAGACCTTCTGTCTCTTTGAGGTAACGGATTTCCCGCTCGTTTAAATAGACTTGACAACGGCGAGAGTACGAAGGGTGAGCCTCATAACAGTTAAGGCAAGAGGGAGATCGATTGCAAGACGTATTAGAATGGTCATCGGCACCACAGACTGGGCATTCGGCGATAGATCTGCAATATTTCGCTGGATGGCCAAATCGCCAGCAATTTCTACACTGTTGTGGTGTAGGGATCACCTTTCGAACTTGTAACCGATGTCCTGCTATATAAACTGAGGATGGGAGTTCTCGGCTGTCAAAAGTTAAACGAGCCACATTGCTAGGGTATCGTCTCCGCCCACAGGCAGGAAGAACCTAAGTGTCTACCTTGAGGATTGGGAGATCTTGGAGTTCCAGCTGTTCAAGAATGTCAGTGACACATGTCTGGAAATTTTGTTGAACTATGGTATGGGGCAGAATGACGGTACCACTACAAGAATTGAGGGAATGATGTTTTTCAAGAGTGACAGGAACAGTATCGATATGGGAAAGACGAGAGAGCTCATGAGCCTGGGTAGCATTCTGTACGGTAATGATGCACATACTACTCTTAAGAGCATGAAAAGAAATATCTTTACCAACATGGCGTAGGAGTGCCTTGCCAATACTGTGGTCAGGCAGTAGAGGAAGTCGGTCGCAAAGTGAAGAATTTAGTCCATTGGTCAGTCTGAAACTGAGCATGGAAAGGTAGTGAAGGATGTGTCGATGGTTTCTGAGAAGAACGAGAAGGTGGAGAAGTATCATCAGCAGGTAATTGTCGTTGGCGTTTAGGCATGGGACCAGAGTTGGTCCGACGTGGAACGGGTCGGCGATTTGAAAATTGCCGCACCACAGAGGGAGAGGCCGGAAGCATAGTCAGAGGAGAGCGAAGGTCCGATAAATCGAAGGAGTCAGTCGAGGCCTCAGTACCTGAAGCGGGTGTGGAAACAGCACCGGCAATAGGTACGGAGGCATGTGGAGTGTCTGAAGAGTGGTCCAAAGATGAGGCGGGGTCAGAACGAGGTGTGGTATCAAGAAGGGGCCCGGGGGTAGTATGTTTATGGACTAGGGCTGCTATGGTTAGGTTACTTCTTTCTTTTTGTTTTTAAGAAAGAAAAAGAGAGAAAAAATAAAAATAAGAAAAGAATAAAAAATAGGAGGGACCGGGGAGGGATAGTTCCTAGGAGGAATGAAAGGGCCAGAAATCTCCCTCCGCGCCCAAGAGGACCTCAGCACCGCAAGTAGCGCAGATGCAGCATGGAACCCATGCCATACCCTACCCATCATGCTAGTAAACTAACAATCCGGGATAGCAACCTCACATCTGCCGAGCTACCTCGGTGGACAAAAGAGAGGGCGGCCGGATATCCATCACAAAGTATACCTCCTTCGGCCACCAACCCCGGAATCCGAAAGGTGGCTTCCAGAGATACACCCGTCGCCCGAAAGACACCCAAAGCTACTCTGGGATACCAGAGAGGGATCGGGACATCCCTAGGTGATCCAGATTCCACGGCAAACTACGCCACCGCCAAGAACCTCAACGGAATGGGATAGACCCCGGTATCCTTTCCCCTACCTAGGAACTAGTGCGCCTGTGGGAGAAATCCCAAAGGCCAAAAAGAGGAAGGGCAAAAGGGAGGGGTGGGGAGGAGGAGGAGGAAAGGAAAAAGGGGAGGATGAGGAGGATGGGATAGGGGAGGGGAGATTGGGGGGTAATTAGGTTCGGTCTGAGGAAGAAGACCGACAGGTCTAATTCCTCAGACCAAGAGCCTCTTCACCACGCCAAGGAGCCCCCCTTGAAGAGGAGTTTGTGGAGTAGGATGCCGTGGTCTACTGTGTCAAAAGCTTTTCTTAGGTCAATAAAAATTCCTAGTGGATATTCCTTATTTTCCAATGCTGTGTAAAGCAGATGTAGCATTTTTATGATTGCATCATTAGTGCTTTTATTTTTCCTGAATCCAAATTGGCAGGGGTTGAGTATGTTTTGTGACATTATAAATGAATATAGTCTCCTGTGCACGAGTTTCTCAAAGATTTTGGATAGCAATGGTAAGTTTGATATTGGCCTATAGTTGTTTAAGTCTGTAGGGTCACCACCTTTAAGTATTGGTGTAACCCTTGCCATCTTGAGTAGTTTCGGGAAGGTGTTAGTTTCTAGTGAATTGTTAAAAAGCAATGAAATAGCATGCGAAAGGACATGGGCCGCTCGCTTGTACAGTAATGGTGGGACATGAGACAGATTCCCCGAGTTATTTTTAAGTGACTTTATAATCTCGGTGACTTCCGTGGGCTCAGTTGGTGCAAGATAGAAGGAATTTGGGAAATACCCATCTAGGTAGTCCCCGGCATGGGCATTGGTATGTGGGATTTTATTGGCGAGATTAGATCCTGTGGTTGAGAAGTCGTTTATCTTGTTAGCTGTGTTAGTGGGATGCAGTGGTGTTTCATTAGGTTTAGTTAGGACAATATTCTTGTTTTTTTCAGTTTGTGGGTCCCTAGAATCTGAGTGTGTGTTTTCCAGGTCTTTTTTATATCTCCTCTAGTGTCTGTGAATCTACTGGAGTAGTATAGTTGTTTGGCTTTCTTTATTACTTTGGTGAGAACTGATGAATAGTGTTTAAGAATATCTTTGTGTATTAAGCCCTGTCTATATTGCTTTTCATATTGGTGTTTCTTGTCAATGGATTTCAGAATGGTGCTGGTTAGCCATGGGCAACCAAGCCATTTGTTTGTGATCTGTTTCGTTTTTATAGGACAATGTTTGTTGTATAGTCTAAGTAATTTGTTAAGAAAAATGTCTGTCCAGTCATCAATACCATTGGCCTTGGAGAATTCTGTAGGCCAGTCAACAGTCTCTAGGTCAGCTGTGAACTGTGTTAATTATATTGTTTATTATATTGGATGAATTGTGCTAGATAAATAAGCCATACAGTTGATAAAAGTGTCATATTAAAGTATTTTTTTCTTGTCTCCAGAGTGCAGGAAAGGATTAATGGCTTTTCAGTTAATTTAAATGAGGAATATTAATTTGATATACGAGTAAACTGTGTAAGAGCTAGGTCACAGAACGGATTAAACTCGTATGTTAAGGTTCCACTGTATTATACTTCAATAGCTAAAGATTTTCTGTCAGACTAAAGTACCATGTTTTAATTTGACGTACAGAATTTGAGTATTGTAATCCATTGTTTTCTCATCTGTGGCTGAAATTTTGCATAAATTTGGTTACTTAATAGATAATTAACTTTCACTTGCTATGGAAATTGCTTGGTAGTGAATCACATAAGGGGGCTAGAGGGCAAATTTCGTAACTCGTTTATTTACTGTCCGATTTTCTCCAGTTTTGGTGCACAAGACAAAGTGTTCTCACTCTTTCTTGAAAATATTTATCAAAAATATACCTCAAACAACAACTGAGAAAAGACTGATTTACTGAAAATGCCCTTGGGGTTGATTTCATTTTTATATGGTGCTACGTAATGTTGTTTGACACTTGGTGCCGAGAGTACAATGCTAATACTAATTCGGACCGTTATATTTCCCTCTAAATACCTTATCGTTATTTCACAAAAAAATAAAGTTTGTTAGTTTCTGGAATATTGCAAAAAAATCTGCCCTTTACTCCCACATAACTCCCGAAGTATTTGGAATATTTTCAAAAACTCAACGGTCAAAATAAGAGAAATCAATATTCTACAATATCTGTGAATATTATTCCATTTAATTAAGTAATAAAGGAACCACTTCGAATTATAGGTGAATAAGTTACTTCCGAGATATCGGCCGGGAACGCCGGCCGGCCCCCGTCTCAAAAAAAAAAAAATTTTTTCGCGAAAATCGCGTTTGTTTGGGTGTATTTCTTAGTAAACTGATGTTCTAGTGCAGTTATCCTCTTCAAAACACCGTTTTCTCTTACTCAGAGACTAAAGAATGGGACATGACTCAATATTTATCGAAATATTCCCGATAATCTTTCGTCATATTATGGCCTATTTTATTCAGCCTAGAGTATATAACATGTTTGTATGTTATTTAGAGTGTTTATTATATCATATTAGATCAATTCTGATAGACAAATAAGCCGTAGAGTTGATATATAAGCTGATATAAGCGTAATAATGGGCGATTCCTGGCTGGCACCTCGAGCGCTGGCACACTGCTGAGCGTTCCCATCTGGTTCCCGGGTGTCACTAAGTCTGCGGATAAGTCCCGCCTACTGTTTTATGATGCCAAATAGTCAGTTATTATATTAGAAAGAATAATGCAAGAAAAGGCGATAAAAAACAAGAAAATAACTCCAAAAAATATATAGGCCGTGAGCAGACTCGGTACCAACATCGGCGTCACCATACCTGATATAAATGACTATAATTTCTTGTAGAAACGTCGTAGAACATTCATTCTGGTACCATTGTGTTGCCAAAGAGTTGACCTATTTTTCAGTATATATAACTCAATTTCCATATTTTTTCGATTTTTCGGTGAGCGCGCGCGGAAAATTGCCCTCTAGCCCCCATAAGGTCATGCATACTTTAATATTTCCTTTTTGACTGAACCTAAAATTTTTATCCAGGATTATTACATTAATTTCTGGGCTTGGAGAATCCCGTCTATGTATGTATAGAAGTATTAGGCTCTCCCAACGGACCTTGTGAAGGAGTGTTGAACTATGAAACTACAAGTTGTAGATTATGCAGCTGTTGGCCACTCCTCCAAAAGTTCCATGGACGTTACTTTCTCATAATTAAAATTCCTGGTGCGACCATCGGTCGTGAGAGGGGAGGTATTGCAAATTATGCTTTGTAAACAAACCATACCCCGGCCGGGATTGAACCCGCGGTCAGAGAGTCAAAACTCCAGACCGTAGCGTTAGCCACTAGACCAGCTAGCCACAATAAGATTCGTCCAACTAGGTATATTTCTACACCATAGGAAGGTTAGCACAGGCACCACTGTGACCACAAATGCAAGTTTTTACAGACGAATCTCCAGCTAGCGTGGCCGTGACGAACTCTAGCTCAAGTCCTCTCACTGCCGTCAACATGACTCACGAAATCGTAATGACACTATTGTAAACAAACCATACCCCGGCCGGGGTATGGTAGAAATATACCTAGTTGGACGAATCTTATTGTGGCTAGCTGGTCTAGTGGCTAACGCGACGGTCTGGAGTTTTGAGACTCTGACCGCGGGTTCAATCCCGGCCGGGGTATGGTTTGTTTGCAATCGTGTCATTACGATTTCATGAGTCATGTTGACGGCAGTGAGGGGACTTGAGCTAGAGTTCGTCACGGCCACGCTAGCTGGAGATTCGTCTGTAAAAACTTGCATTTGTGGTCACAGTGGTGCCTGTGCTAACCTTCCTATGGTGTAGAAATATACTTAGTTGGACGAATCTTGTTGTGGCTAGCTGGTCTAGTGGCTAACGCGACGGTCTGGAGTTTTGACTCTCTGACCGCGGGTTCAATCCCGGCCGGGGTATGGTTTGTTTGCAATCGTGTCATTACGATTTCGTGAGTTATGCTTTGTTCCACAAGGCACAGTACTCGTTCCTCATCCTCATTTCTGACAGACAAAGATGTAAGCCATAGTTCCCTGTCTTCCTTTGTGGATGACACCCAGATCATCATGGCAGTGACCTGCATCGAAGACACTGCGAGACTCCAAGCGGACCTCAACCAAGTCTTCGAATGGGCCACTTAAAACAATATGAAGTTCAATGAGGAGAAATTTCAACTACTCATATATAGAAAACTTGAAGAAATTAAAAATGTGTCAGAATATACCACAAATTCTAAAGATACAATACAACGAAAAAGTAATGTGAAGGACCTGGGAGTGATAATGTCAGAATCTCGCCTTTAAAGACCACAACAATGTTTCTACCTCATCTGCTAGGAAAATGATAAGATGGATAATGACAACTTTCAAAACTTGGGATGCCAAGCCCATGATGATTCTCTTCAAATTGCTTGTGCTCTCTAGAAGAGTATCCAGAAGGAGAACGTAGAATATAACTTTGGTATAACTGTGTCTAGCATTAGGAATAATATTAGGAGAGAAGTAAATAATGAAGATGATTGTTATAGGAATGCAGTTAGAAGCCTGAGTAGATCTATAACCCACTATGATAACATGAACGTAGATAAGTATGTTTATGGAGCAACTTGCAATGTGAACAGACTGACTGATGTTGTAGTGGCCAGGCTTAGGCTTGGTTACAAGTACTTCTGGCAGTTTGGGAGACACACAGATGATGATCAAACTAAATGTAAATTATGTGATCAGGCATATGGTCACTCTCTTGAACACTATGTGCTTAATTGTCCACTTATTGAGGAATACAGAGACAGACAGTATAATAACCTGTGTGACATGTCAAGATATCTTATTAATGAAAATAAGATACCAGATATACTAAGCAAATTTCCTAAATTTGCTTGTAACAGATAAGTGAACTATAGATATGTAGATATAAATCCATATGTATTCCTGTTAACCCTTTGGGGCCTAGTTCCTAGGCCTTTTGTGTATCCACATGCTCTCGCGCTACCGTCCACAGGATGGATATGGGGTGCACAATAAACTAGCCACTTCGGTGGCAAAATCTAAATCTAAAATCTCTAGGCTGGAATACTGCTGTACACTAATGGCCCCCTACAAGGATGGCGACATTGCAGACCTGGAGATTGTACAAAGACTTTCACGGCACACATAAGTGCGATAAGGCACCTAAACTACAGGAAGCAGTTGAAGGTCCTTGATCTGTGTTCCCTCGAATGCAGGCGAGAGAGATACGTGATAATAAACACTTGGAAGGTCCTGGAGGGATTGGTACCAAACTTGCACACGAAAATCAGAAGACTCGGCAGGAGATGCTATATTTCTCTGGTGAAAAGCAGGGGTGCCTAAGCTCTTGGGAGTTAGCATGGGCTGTTACCAAGTAACATGGCTTGTTGTAGTGTTTTAGAATCTTAGATTCAAGTGTTGAAGGAGATTCTGCTTCTTCAGGAGGAAAATTGGAGGTTGAAGCATCGCATAGATGAGTTTGGGAGTGAATGTGAGAAGGATTTAACTGCTAAGGAGGAAATGGTCACCTGGAGTTTACCTGGAGAGATTTCCAGGGGTCAACGCCCCCACGGTCCAGTCTGACCAGGCCTCATGGTTGATCAGAGCCTGATCAACCAGGCTGTTACTGCTGGCTGCACACAATCCAACATGAGCCACAGCCCGGCTGGTCAGGTACCAACTTTAGGTGCTTGTCCAGTGCCTGCTTGATGACAGCCAGGGGTCTAGTGGTAATCCCCCCTTATGTATGCTGGGAGGCAGTTGAACAGCCTCAGGCCCCTGACACTTATTGTGTTCTCTTAACGTGCTAGTGACCCCTGCTTTTCATTGGGGGATGTTGCATTGTCTGCCAAGTCTTTTGCTTTCATAGCGAGTGATTTTCGTGTGCAAGTTCGGTACTAGTCCCTCTAAGATTTTCCAGGTGTATATAATCGTGTATCTCTCATGCCTGCATTCCAGGGGGTACAGGTTTAGGAACTTCAAGTGCTCCCAGTAATTAAGGTGTTTTATCTCCATTATGCATGCCATGTAGGAGCTGCAAGTAATCACCGGTTCTTCAACACGCAAGTTATACTTTTGTATCAATCTAATCACATTACTCTGTTAAATAACTTCCAGTAGTTCCTTCATGTGTTAGCCCAAATCATCGACCAGACATGTTTTAAATAAGTGACCCACTGATCAGGTCCGACTGATTCCGAACCCTTGGCTGGTCCGAACCCTTGACCGATTTCAAACGGATTCGTTGGACAATACAGCAGACTAAACGGACGGGGTTTTAGGTGCCCTTATCAAACAATAAATATAAAGCAGGAATTCACACCGGTAAGCTGTCCAAATATACAAGTACAGTTAGAAATAGAAATACAAATAGCCAGATCTTCACTTTTAGGAGGTTATTAGTTGAATATTCAATAGGTTATTTGTAAAATTACAGTAAATTAACCATTGAAATCACATTATGAAGCTCTGTAGTCTACAGTCAATCAAACAGGCTTCCGCATGGATAAATTGTCATTTGTGAAAATTGGTGTCACGCCCCTTATGCAGATATCCAAGAACTATCTACAAGCAGTATTAAGTCAGGGAAGTGTTTTGGGTATGCCAAAATGAGACAAATTTGTGGACTAAAATCACATTGGTATTTAAAGAGGATAACATCAAAGCAGCCTTCATAGAAAACCTTGAAGCATTCTATAACAGATGGGAAAATAAAAAGTCTGGGCTGGATGGTATCACCCTTGGTGCTGGCTATGTAGTCAAAATGTAAGGCAGGAGGTGCTGCCCCGGTAGTCAGTAAATGTGGGGCTAATAGTGCTGTCCTGGTAGACAGTAATGGTGAGGATGGAGGTGCTCTCCTGGGAGACAGTAATTGTATGCATGAGGGAATGCATATAAATGACCTCGAGGGAGACAGGAGCTGTAGTGTGGAAACAAGTGTAGTAAAGGACAAGATAAAACCAATATTACAGACTAGTAATACCACAGGAGATAGCAAACAAGAGGACTCCACTAGCAATAGTGAGGACATATTACCAGAAATAACTAGTGAGAGCTCCATTGTTAGTACTAGTGAGGATAGGAAAGACAGGTAAACATGCACCAACAGGGAATACAGTCACAGAAACCCAAGGCAAACGGAAACCAAGCCTGTGCACATACTATGCACTTGGTATCTGCTGGCATGGTAAATCTGAAAAAAAAACAGATGGGACGTGCAACTATGACCACCCTACAAAATGCTGTGCCCATATGACAACAGGAAAATGCAAACTCTTTTTCTTGAAGGTTTTTTTTACCCTGAAATTTGTCCCTCTTCAGTACAGGAAAGACTGCTTTAACTTAAATTGCAAGGCACACCATCTAAATTGGACAAAAAGATACAAAACAAAGGCCATGGGAAAACCTGGGTAGCCACAGCCACTCAAGAGGGAGAGGTTTTTCAGTGCCAGGAAAAAAAAAAAAGGCAGGAAATGGCGGAAATCGTACACCAAATCCATTCATTTCTGGAGTGGAACCACTGTCGAAGGCCTCTACTCCAAACCAACAGATACTAGAGCCGGAAAAAAGTCCCCCCCCAGTACTGCAAATACCACCAGTCTGATGACATTCTTTGCAAATATACAGGATCTAAAGCCAGCAATGAACAAAATACCTTTCATCCATGGACTGCTTGCAGAGGCAAATGCAATATTTGCAGCTTTCACAGAGACCCATGTGAAGGATAACTTGGACAACGAAATATGCATCCAAGGTTACAACCTATACAGATGTGACGGTGAACAGGCAAAAGGGGGGGGGGGTTTGGCCTGTATATCGCAGAGTCACTTGTTTGCACAGAACTGCTTAATGCCTCAAATGATGTAGTGGAAGTTTTAGTAGTAAAGATCTAGAACCAAAACCTAGTCATTCTGGTAGTTTACAAGCCTCCAGATGCAACGTCCCAGCAATTCCAGGAGCAGCTGTCAAAAATTGAACACTGTCTGGAAAATCTGCCAGCTCCTGCCTCAAACATCTTGCTCCTGGGGGATTTCAACTTGAGGCACCTAAAATGGAGGAATATAGCAAATAATGTTGTTGCAGTAATAACACCAGGAGTCAGCTCTCACGAGAACTCTCACATGAGCTTTTAAATATCTGCACAAAATTTAACTTAAACCAGCAAATAATAGAGCCTACTCGACTGGAGAATACACTAGACCTCATCTTCACTAACAATTATGATCCGATACGAAATGTCACCATATCAAAAACAATATACTCAGATAACATAATCGAGGTTCAGACATGTATGCGTTGAGCCCCAGACCTACAAAATGAGATTAGTCACGAGGGAGCCTTCACCAAATTCAACTTCAATAACAAGAAAATAAAGTGGGACCAAATAAATCAAGTCCTAAGTGATATAAGCTGGGAAGATATACTAAGCAACACAGACCCCAACTTATGCCTAGAACAGATTAACTCTGTGGCACTCAATGTATGCTCCTTTAAGAAAAAGGATGGGTAGATGTAGAATAGAAAGGGACAGGCACTCCCTTTACAGGCGACAGAAAAGAATAACAGAGTGGCTAAAAGAAGCCAACATATCTGAAATGCATAGGGAGTCACTGGTCAGATTATTATTATTATTATTATAATTAAAAAGAAGCGCTAAGCCACAAGGGCTATACAGCGCTGCAGGGTAGGGAAGGAAGCGTGGGTATTGGATGGCAGAAGGGAGGAGGGATGATCAGCAGGTTACGGAAAACAGCGGGGCAGGGGATAGTACGGGGGTAGAGGGTAGCAAGAGGTTGAAGTAGAAAGGGCTGAAGGTATCAGAATTTGTGAAGTCAGTCAGTTGTTGTCAAAAAGTCAATGAGAGAGTCCGGATGAAAGGTGGGTCCATCAGCGAGAAGGGAAGGTAAAGAGAGAGCAGCGGAGCGAAGACAACGACAGAGGTAAATTCTGCGTGCTCGTTGATAAAGTGGGCAGTCCAACAGAATGTGGCTGACTGATAATGGAGCTTGGCAATTCAAACAGAGAGGAGCAAGACGCCTCTCCATGAGATATCCATGAGTAAGACGAGTATGGCCAATGCGAAGACGGGAGAGAGTAGTCTCCCAACCTCGACACTGGTGATAAGAAGACGGCCAGTAACCTATACTCGGTTTAATGGATTGAAGTTTGTTGCCGAGCATAGTAGACCAACGTTGTTGCCAACGGGTGTGAAGGTGGGAAGATATTGCAGCAAAATAGTCCGTAAATGGAATACCTCTATAAGAAACTGGTAGGTCATGTACTGCTGACTGCACAGCAGTGTCTGCCTGTTCATTACCCTGTACGTCAACATGACCAGGGACCCAACAAAAAACAATATCTTTATGCTTGGTAAAGATGCGGCGTAGCCAAAGTTGGATACGGAGGACTAAGGGGTGAGGTGTATCAAATTTTTGTATAGCCTGTAAAGCACTAAGGGAGTCTGAGACAACCACAAATGATGACACAGGCATAGATGCAATACGGATAAGTGCTGTAAGGATGGCATATAATTCAGCAGTAAAAATACTAGCCGAAGATAGTAAATGCCCTTGTACGAAGCTGTCCGGAAACACTGCTGCAAATCCTACGCCGTCAGAAGACTTAGAGCCATCTGTGTACACAGCAATGGCATGAGAATGAGAGTGCAAGTGGTCAAGAAAAAGAGAGCGGGAAGCGACCGTAGACAGTTGGGCTTTCGAGAAAGGGAGGGAGAAAGAACAGACTCGAACAGCTGGAACTTCCCAGGGGGGTAGGGAAAAGTGAGATGCTACATGTACATAGAAAGGTGGTAGTTGAAGAGAAGACAAGAGCGAATGAAGGTGAAGAGAGAAGGGACAGTAAACAGGGGCGGCGAACAAATAAAGAATGTCTACTAATATCAGTGACCATTCTATAAATGGAAGGATTGCGGAGATCATGAGAGCGTACATAGTAGCGCAGGCAATGGGCATCACGGAGATCGGATAAAGATGGAACATTCGCTTCTGCATAGAGGCTCTCGACAGGGGAAGAGCGAAAAGCACCAAGGCATAAACGTAATCCTTGGTGATGAATGTGGTTAAGGCTAGAGAGAGTAGCAGGAGATGCCGCTGAATAGATCTGGTCACCATAATCAAGTTTCGATAAAATAAGGGTGGAATGTAGGCGAAGGAGGGTTCGACGATCAGCTCCCCATGAAAGATGAGCAAGGGTTTTAAGAAGGTTCAGCCGGCTGTGACAAGTTGCCTTCAGAGAGGTAATGTGAGGTTTCCAGGATAACCTACGATCAAAGAGGAGGCCCAGAAACTTGACTGTATCACTTTCAGGGATACGGGAGCCATAGAGGTACAAAGGATGATCGGAGATGACAGAGCGTCTAGTGAAAGTAATTTGGTGGGTTTTAGTGCTGGAAAATTTAAACCCACGTGCAGTGGCCCAATTGGAAACATGGTCGACTGCATGTTGGAGAGAAACTGTAATGAGGTGACAGTCAGCGCCTGCACAGGCAATAGCGAAGTCATCAACATAGAGTGATGACCAAATATTTGATGGAAGACTAGCAAGGAGAAAAAGTGTTGTGCTCAGAACACATCCCTGGGGGCTTGGGCTAAAATATTATACCTCCAAGTTGTGTCATATGCCTTCTCAAGGTCAAAAAATATGGCAATAACTGAGTGGTTATTCGCAAAGGCATTACGAACATACGTATCCAAGCGTAGTAAGGGGTCTATGGTAGAACGTCCCTTACGAAAGCCATATTGATGAGTGGAGAGACTGTTGTGTGTCTCTAAATACCACACTAAACGTCTATTTACTAGGCGTTCCATTACTTTGCAAACTGCACTGGTAAGAGCAATGTGACGATAGTGGGAGGTTTCATGTCCCGTAGTGCCTGGTTTGCGGAAAGGGAGAGCAATGGCAGATTTCCACAGCTGTGGAAGAACTCCTTGTGACCAAATAAGATTGTAAAGGCGTAATAGGACTGCAAGGCCTGACTGATGTAAATGTTGTAGCATACGAATATGAATGTCGTCGGGCCCAGCTGCCGATGACCGACAAGCTGAGAGTGTTGCCTCCAGTTCTTGAAGTGTAAAAGGCACATTATACTGTTCTCTGAGAGAGGAAAAGTTCAAGGGTGCTAACTCTCTGGCAGACTTTGAGGAAAGAAATGAGGGGCACAGATGGAGTCCCTGAGAAATACGGACCAGATGATTGCCAATTTCATTGGCAACAACTAGTGGGTTTGCTATATCAACACCGGCAACCCGCAGAACAGGAGCCGGGTCAGGAGAATATTTACCACTCAGTTTTCGTACTTTTTTCCAGACTGCACTCATAGAGGAAGCAGAGGTGATGGTGGAGACATAATCTCGCCAGCAAGTGCGTTTAGCGTCACGGATGACACTGCGAGTGATCGCACGCTTCTGTTTAAAATCAAGGAGTCTCTCTGTGGTTCTATTGTACCGGTACCTGCCCCATGCAGCGCGTTTCAAATGTACTGCACGAGCACAAGCAGGAGACCACCAAGGCACGCATTTCTGAGAATGCCTGCCCAAAGTTTGGGGTATAGAATGAGAAGCTGCGGTGAAAACGGAGGACGAGAAGAGGTGTAAAAGCTCATCGATGGAGGACGAAGAAGGAACCTCTTTAAAAACAGTTAGGTGTGAGTAAAGGTTCCAATTTGCCCGATCAAATTGCCAGCGTGGGGTGCGAAGAGATGGCGAATATGAAGGAGAAGTAAGAATGATTGGGAAATGATTGCTGTCATGTAAGTCCGGGAGAACAGACCAAGTGAAGTCTAATGCGGTGGAGGAAGAGCAGACTGAGAGATCAATGCAAGAGAGAGTATGAGTCCGAGGATCAAAATGGGTGTGAGTACCTGTATTTAAAACATGGAGGGGGTGGGTGGTAAGAAAACCCTCTAACTGAATTCCACGGGAATCACAGTGAGACCCCCCCCCCAGAGGAAATGGTGGGCATTAAAATCACCAAGTAACAGAATCGGTGGCGGTAATGACGAAACAAGAAAGGCAATATCCAGAATAGATAATGCCCGAGAAGGAGAGAGATATAAAGAACAGAGCGTATACCACCTATGTAAGTGGATATGGGCTGCTGTGTAGTGCAGAGAAGTATGAACAAATAGCTGATGGTACGGAATATCAGTGCGTAGAAGGGCACTTTCATTAAAGGTCCCATCAGGAAAAGGATCTGAAGAATACAATAAATTATAGCCCGAGATGGGAGAAATAACAGCAGAGTGTAATTTTGGTTCCTGTAAGCAAACACCAACAGGGGCAAACTGGGAGAGTAACATCTGAAGCTCACCCCGATTACCCCTGAGGCTGCGTATATTCCACTGTAAATAGGCCATGATTGGCAATGATAAAGATACTTGAAATCCACAGGTAAGGGTTCCTACGGACTAGAGGGGTTAGAAAAGTCCACATGCGGAGGCAGTGGAAAACGTTCAAGCAGCGAAGGAACGGTGCGCTGTGAAGAAAGGAGTTGCATAGATGGAGCAGAGGAGAGAGAAAGAGCGGAAGGTGGATCAGTGTCCATTGATGGTTTGGTCTCTGCAATATATTCAGAGACTGCTTCAAGTGTTTCGGAATTCAGAGACATCGTATGGGAGACAATATTGGAAATGGTAGGGGGAGGATGAGTAAAGATTGGAACTGTATTGGACTGAACCAAGGTAGGGGGGGCGAAAGGGTGGAGGGAACTGCAGAAGCATGGCAGGGGACAGAAGAGGCAGAAACCTGGGAGGTGGCACAAGAGGAAGAAACTTGGGAGGGAACAGGGGAGGAAGATACAGTACGAGGAGGAGGGTGAACCTCTACACATGTAACTGAGCCAGTGAGAGGGAGAGAATCAGGGACAGAGACAGGGAGGGTAAAATGAGGAGGTGGAAGATGGGTAGGAGGTGTTAACGGACCTTTTTATGACTTTTGAGAAGTGGAGGGACGATTGGGAGGAGGTGTCGTACGAGGTCTCGTCGATACTGAGGCTTGTGAGAGAGAACAGCAAAAGGATTGGATACAGGAGTGACTATGGGAGAGGTAATCACAGAGGTGGGTGTAGAAGATGGGATACCAGAAGTGGGGGGACGTTTTGAAACACGGGAATAAGAAACACGTGGGAGTCTCCCTTGGAGGTGGAGATGGGAAACTGCCATGGCATAAGGGAGACCTTCTGTCTTTTTGAGGTAACGGATTTCCCACTCATTTAAATAGACTTGACAACAGCGAGAGTACGAAGGGTGAGCCTCATGACAGTTAAGGCAAGAGGGAGATCGATTGCAAGACGTATTAGAATGGTCATCGGCACCACAGACTGGGCATTCGGCGATAGATCTGCAATATTTCACTGGATGGCCAAATTGTCAACAATTTCTACACTGTTGTTGTGTAGGGATCACCTTTTGAACTTGTAACCGATGTCCTGCTATATAAACTGAGGATTGGAGTTCTCGGCTGTCAAAAGTTAAATGAGCCACATTGCTAGGGTATCGTCTCCGCCCGTGGGCAGGAAGAACCTAAGTGTCTACCTTGAGGATTGGGAGATCTTGGAGTTCCAGCTGTTCAAGAATGTCAGTGCCACATGTCTGGAAATTTTGTTGAACTATGGTATGGGGCAGAATGACGGTACCACTACAAGAATTGAGGGAATGATATTTTTCAAGAGTGACAGGAACAGTATCGATATGGGAAAGACGAGAGAGCTCATGAGCCTGGGTAGCATTCTGTGTGGTGATGATGCGCGTACTGCTCTTAAGAGCATGAAAAGAAATATCTTTACCAACATGGCGTAGGAGTGCATTGCCAATACTGTGGTCAGAAAGATAGGCAGTAGAGGAAGTCGGTCATAAAGTGAAGAATTTAGTCCATTGTTCAGTCTGAAACTGAGCGTGGAAAGGTAGTGAAGGAAGTGTCGATCGTTTCTGAGAAGAACGAGAAGGTGGAGAAGTATCATCAGCAGGCAATTGTCGTTGGCGTTTAGACGTGGGACCAGAGTTGGTCCGACGTGGAATGGGTCGGCGATTTGAAAATTGCCGCACCGTAGAGGGAGAGGCCGGAAGCATAGTCAGAGGAGAGCGAAGGTCTGATAAATCGAAGGAGTCAGTCAAGGCCTCAGTGCCTGAAGCAGGTGAGAAAACAGCACCGGCAAGAGGTACAGAGGCATGAGGAGTGTCTGAAGAGTGGTCCAAAGATGAGGTGGGGTCAGAACGGGGTGCGGTATCAAGAAGGGGCCCGGGGGTAGTAGGTTCATGGACTAGGGCTGCCATGGTTAGGTTACTTCTTTCTTTTTGTTTTTAAGGAAAAAAAAGAAAGAAAAGAAAATAAAAATAAAAAAAAGAATAAAAAAAAAGGTGGGGACCGGGGAGGGATAGTTCCTAGGAGGAATGAAAGGGCCAGAAATCTTCCTCCGCGCCCAAGAGGACCTCAGTACCGCAAGTAGCGCAGATGCAGCATGGAACCCGTGCCATACCTTACCCATCATGCTAGTAAACTAACAATCCGGGATAGCAACCTCACATCTGCCGAGCTACCTCGGTGGACAAAAGAGAGGGCGGCCGGATATCTGCCACAAAGCACACCTCCTTTGGCCACCACCCCCGGAATTCGAAAGGTGGCTTCCAGAGATACACCTGTCGCCCGAAAGACACCCAAAGCTTCTCCGGGATACCGGAGAGGGATCGGGACATCCCCAGGCAATCCAGATTCCATGGCAAACTACGCCACCGCCAAGAACCTCAATGGAATGGGTTGGACCCCGGTATCCTTTCCCCTACCTAGGAACTAGCGCGCCTGTGGGAGAAATCCCAAAGGCCAAAAAGAGGAAGGGCAAAAGGGAGGGGTGGGGAGGAGGAGGAGGAGGAAAGGAAAAAAGAGAGGATGGGGAGGATGGGATAGGGGAGGGGAGATTGGGGGGTAATTAGGTTCGGTCTGAGGAAGAAGACCGACAGGTCTAATTCCTCAGACCAAGAGCCTCTTCACCATGCCAAGGAGCCCCCCTTGAAGAGGTCACTGGTCAGAGAAATAGCAAACATCGAACTTTAGCTAAAGGAATCTTGTAGGAGTCAAGAATCGTGGGAAGAACTTAAAGCCATAAATTGAATCTAAAGAAACCCAAAGTATTTTTGTTTCTTATGCCAAATCAAAGTCGAGAACATCCAGTATTGGGCCCCTACTTAAACAGGATGGGTCCTACGCAGATGACAGCAAGGAAATGAGCGAGCTACTGAAGTCCCAATATGACTTTAGCAAGCCGCTAACCAGACATAGTCGAAGATCAAAATGATTTTTTGTGAAAGCCACAGAATTTGGTTAACAAACATATCTGATATTATCCTGACACCAAATGACTTAGAACAGGCAATAAGTGACATGCCCATGCACTCTGCTCCAGGGCCAGACTCGTGGAACTCTGTGTTCATCAAGAACTGCAGGAAGCCCCTATCACGAGCCTTTACCATCCTATGGAGAGGGAGCATGGACATGGGGGTCGTCCCACAGCTACTAAAAACAACAGACATAGCCCCACTCCACAAGAGGGGCAGTAAATCAATAGCAAAGAACTACAGACCGATAGCACTAACGTCCCATATCATAAAAATCTTTGAAAGGGTCCTAAGAAACAAGATCACCACCCATCTAGAAACCCATCAATTACACAATCCAGGGCAACATGGGTTCAGAGCAGGTCGCTCCTATCCGTCTCAGCTACTGGATCACTATGACAAGGTCCTAGATGCACTAGAAGACAAAGAACGCAGATGTAATATATACAGACTTTGCAAAAGCCTTCGACAAGTGTGACCATGGCGTAATAGCGCACAAAATGCGTGCTAAAGGAATAATAGGAAAAGTTGGTAGATGGATCTATAATTTCCTCACAAACAAAACACAAAGTAGTAGTCAACAAAGTAAAGTCCGAGGCAGCTACGGTGAAAAGCTCTGTTCCACAAGGCACAGTACTCGCTCCCATCTTGTTTCTCTTCCTTATATCCGACATAGACAAGGATGTCAGCCACAGCACCGTGTCTTCCCCTGCAGATGACACCCGAATCTGCACGACTGTCTTCCATTGCTGACACTGCAAGGCTCCAGGCAGACATCAATCACAAACTAAATAATATATATCTTTATACTACTGATTGCAAAAAAAAAGGATTTAGGAGTTCTGGTTAGCAGTAATCTAAAACAAAGACAGTAAAGCTAACTGAGTTCTTGGCTTCATATACAGAATGGATATAAATGCTCTGGAAAACATACAGAGGAGGATGACAGTTGGTCCCATGTATCAGAAATCTCACCTATGAGGAAAGACTAGGGGCCCTGAATCTGCACTATCAAAAGGCATAGAATTAGGGGGAATGATAGAGGTGTATAAATGGAAAACAGGAATAAAGGGGATGTAAATAGCGCGGTGAAAATTTCCAGCCAGGACAGGACTCACAGCAATGGTTTGAAGTTGGAAAAATTCAGATTCAGGAAGGATATAGGAAAGGACTGGTTTGGTAATAGAGTTGTGGATGAGTGGAACAAACTCCCGAGTACAGTTATTCAGGATAAAACGTTATGTAGTTTTAAAAATAGGTTAGATAAATACACGAGTGGGTGTGCGTGAGTTGGACCTGACTAGCTTGTGCTGCTGAGTCTGTTGCCATGCTCCTTGAGTAGAGGTGTCAAGACTGGGTGGGTTATTGGGCTAATCTGAGGGGGGGGTAATTGGGCTAATCTGGGGGGGGGTCATTTGGCTAATCTGGGGAGTCATTGGGCTAATCTGGGGAGGGACATGGACCTGGTCTGCATGTGTCAGTAGGCCTGTTGCAGTGTTCCTTCTTTGTGTTCTTATGTTATGCAAGTACACAGAACACAAGTTTCTGGGGCCCAAGACTTTTCAGTTGCCTCCCATCATACATAAGGAGGATTACCAATAAACCTCTGGCTGTCTTGAAGAAGGCACTGGACAGACACCTAAAGTCAGTACCTGACCAACCAGGCTGTGGTTAGCATGTCAGTTTGCGTGTGGCCAGCACTAACAGCCTGGTTGATAGGAATCTTCATTGACCTAAAAAAGCTTTTGACACAGTAGACCATGGCATCCTTCTCCACAACCTTGAGCATTATGGTATAAGAGGCCATGTGCTTGCATATTTCAAATTATTATTATTATAATCAAAAAGAAGTGCTAAGCCACAAGGGCTATACAGCGCTGCAGGGTAGGGAAGGAAGCGAGGGTATTGGATGGCAAAAGGGAGGTGGGATGATCAGCCGGTTACAGAAAACAGCGGGGCAGGGGATAGTATGGGGATAGAGGGTAGCAAGAGATTGAAGTAGAAAGGGCTGAAGGTATCAGAATTTGTGGTGATGTGTACTTAGTTGAGTGGTGACGTGTACTTAGCTCAGTGGTGACGTGTACTTAGCTCAGTGGTGACGTGTACTTAGCTCTGTGAAGACCTGTTTGTGTGCTCTCTGTGAATCTGAACTAGGATGCCCTCTCTTGAGCAACTTTACCAGCAGCTGAGAGAAGAGCTCAGAGTTGCTATGATGGAGATACGGCGATTAACGGAGGAGAACAAGAGGATTCGTAGTAATCCTCCTGTTGTGAGTCCCCAGGTTAAGAGGGGAGCTTGGTCAGTGGCCGGGCAACATGGAACCAAGCTGAAGATCAAGAAAACGGTTGGAGAGGCAGAAACAACGAGAAACCAGAAGACTACCGTGGAAACTTCCAACCCATTCTCGGTGCTACCCGACGAATGTGAGTGTTCTACTGGGAATGCCACAACGAGCACCAAAGAAGCATTGGCAGACGTGAGTGAGACATCCCTAGAAACCCCAACGAAGACCATTGAGAACGTCTTGATGAATTATACAAGTGGTGTAATGCTACCTGGCGAATGTGAGTCGACTACTCGGAGCATCACGATGGACGACGCAAAGGAAGGTAAAAACATTGTTGTTGTTGGGGATAGCCAGATTAGGTACATGGATAGGGCATTCTGCTTGAAGGACAGGAGTAGGAGGCAGAGAGTGTGTTTTCCTCGGGCAGGGATGAAGGATATTGTTAGCCGTCTGGATGACATGATGAGAGGTAATGGGAGCAATCCTATTATCTGTCTCAGTGCTGGAGGCAACGATGTTGGCAGACATAGGAGTGAGGACCTGATTAGCAGGTATAGGTCAGCAATAGAGATAATTAGGAGGAAGGGTGGGAAACCTGTCATATGTGGCATTTTGCCAAGGAGAGGAGTTGGAAATGAATGGTTGTCCAGAGCAATTGGTGTCAATTGCTGGCTGGACAAATACTGTAAGGAAAATGCGGTAACATTCATTGACAACTGGGACCTCTTCTATGGCAGAAATGACATGTATGCCAGGGATAGGGTTCACTTATCTAGGTGTGGGGTGGGAGCACTGGCCAACGCAGTGGAGGGAGCTGTTAGGTCTTTAAACTAGGAATAGTTAGTGGTATGGGTTTTTGCGGGAAAACTGTGAAGTCTCAGGGTAGTAATATGAGTACTAGGAGAACTAGTAATAGGCAAAATGAGGTGGATATCGGAAAGCCAGTGGCACTAATTGACAAGGACAGTAATAGGTTTAGTGGAATAACAGAAAGGAGCAGGAATGATAAAGAGAAAGGAGGGTCCTTAAGTATATATTACACAAATAGTCGCAGTGCTAGGAATAAGATGGACGAGTTGAGAATAGTTGCTAGTGCAGGTAACATAGATGTATTTGCCATTACTGAGACGTGGTTTAATTCAAAAAGTCGGGACATGCCTGCAGAATGTCACATTCAGGGTTTCAAATTGTTCCAAGTAGATAGAAGTATCGGGAAGGGGGGTGGGGTGGCATTGTATGTCCGAGATCGCTTGAACTGTTGCATTAAAACGGGTATTAAGTCTGAAGTAACACATACAGAGTCTGTTTGGATAGAATTTTCAGAGGGGCATGAAAAATTAACTTTAGGTGTGATATACTGTCCCCCAAATTTAGATAGGGACCAGGGAAGACTACTATGGGAGGAAATTGTTAGGGCCACAAGGCACGATAATGTAGTAATTCTAGGAGATTTTAACTTTAGTCATATTGATTGGAATTTCTTGACTGGGAATTTAGAATCATACGACTTCTTAGAAGTAGTTCAGGATTGTTTTTTGAAGCAGTTTGTGACAGAACCTACAAGGGGTAATAACCTGCTTGACTTAGTTCTGGCAAACAATGAATCCCTTGTTAATAATTTAGAAGTTTCAGAGGAACTGGGTGCTAGCGACCACAAATCAATTACATTTAGAATTGAATGGAAGTATGATAGTAGGGATAACTCAGTAACAGTCCCAGATTTTCGCTTAGCAGATTACGATGGGCTTAGAGAACACTTATCATCTGTTGACTGGGGTAACGAAGAGAGCTATCAATATGACAGTTTTCTGAACACAATACATGCTGCTCAAAGAACATTTATCCCTTATAAAGAAATTAGATCAAATAGAAATGACCCAAAATGGATGAATAATAGGCTGAAATATCTACTAGGGCATAAGAAAGGAATTTATAGGCGTATCAAAAGAGGCGAGGGTCATCTTATGAATCAGTATATTGACATTAAGAGGGACATTAAAAAGGGGATAAGAAAAGCTAAAAGGGACTATGAAATTAAAGTTGCTAGGGATTCTAAAACTAACCCAAAAAGTTTTTTCCAGGTATATAGAACAAAAGTCAGAGATAAGATAGGTCCCCTTAAAAATAACTATGGGCATCTTACTGACAAAGAGAATGAAATGTGCTCGATTTTAAATAATTATTTTCTCTCGGTTTTTACACAGGAAGGCACTAATAATATTCCGGTAATTAATTTTTATAGTGGGCCAGAAGAAGATAAATTATGTAACATCACAGTCACTAGTGAAATGGTTGTGAAGCAGATAGACAGACTGAAGCAAAATAAGTCACCGGGTCCTGATGAGGTTTTTTCAAGGGTTCTAAAGGAATGCAAAATGGAAGTCTGTGAACCATTAACTAATATTTTTAATTTATCTCTTCAAACAGGTGTAGTGTCTGATATGTGGAAGATGGCTAATGTAATTCCTATTTTTAAAACAGGGGACAAGTCGTTACCGTCAAATTACCGCCCAATAAGCCTGACCTCAATTGTAGGCAAATTACTAGAGTCAATTATAGCTCAAATTATAAGAAGCCATCTCGATAAGCATAGCTTGATTAATGATACTCAGCATGGATTCACAAGAGGCCGGTCTTGTCTAACTAATTTATTAACTTTCTTCAGTAAAGTTTTGAGGCTGTTGACCACAATAAAGAATTTGATATTATTTACTTAGATTTTAGTAAGGCATTTGATAGAGTTCCGCACCAAAGACTGTTGAAGAAAGTAGCAGCTCATGGCATTGGGGGAAGAGTGCTCTCGTGGATCGAATCATGGCTCACAGACAGGAAGCAGAGAGTGTCCATAAATGGGGTTAAATCCGAGTGGGGATCAGTAACAAGTGGCGTTCCACAGGGATCAGTCTTGGGCCCGTTGTTGTTTATAATATATATCAATGATCTTGATGAAGGAATTACTAGTGATATGAGCAAATTCGCCGATGACACGAAGATAGGTAGGATAATTTATTCAAACGTAGATGTTAGGGAACTTCAGGAGGATTTAGACAAACTCTACTCTTGGTCAGAAAAGTGGCAGATGCAGTTCAATTTAGATAAATGCAAGGCTCTGAAGCTCGGGAGTGTCCATAACCCTAGCACTTATAAGTTGAATAATATAGAGCTTAGCCATACAGATTGCGAAAAGGACTTGGGGGTTATGGTAAGCAGCAACCTTAAACCAAGACAGCAATGCCTGAGCGTACGTAATAAGGCAAATAGATTACTGGGATTTATATCAAGAAGTGTAAGCAACAGAAGTCCAGAGGTCATACTGCAGCTTTATACATCATTAGTAAGGCCTCACCTAGATTATGCAGCTCAATTCTGGTCTCCATATTACAGAATGGACATAAATTCGTTAGAAAACATTCAGCGTAGGATGACTAAATTAATACATAGTATTAGAAATCTTCCTTATGAAGAAAGATTGAAGACTCTTAAGTTACATTCACTTGTTAGACGAAGAATGAGGGGAGACCTGATCGAAGTGTATAAGTGGAAGATAGGTATTAATAAAGGGGATATTAACAAGGTCTTGAGGATATCTCTCCAAGAGAGAACCCGCAGTAATGGATTTAAATTAGATAAGTTTAGATTTAGAAAGGACATAGGAAAGTATTGGTTTGGAAATAGGGTAGTTGATGAGTGGAACAGTCTACCTAGTTGGGTTATTGAGGCTAGGACTTTGGGTAGTTTCAAATTTAGGTTGGATAAGTACATGAGTGGGAGGGGTTGGATTTGAGTGGGACTTGCACATCGGAGCTTGTTTCTTGGGTGGCATTGAAAGTTGGGTTGGTCAAATGTTTGTTAGTGGGATGAATTGTAAAGGACCTGCCTAGTATGGGCCAACAGGCCTGCTGCAGTGTTCCTCCTTTCTTATGTTCTTATGTTCTTATGGTACAGGAGTTATTTCTTGGGTGGCTTTAGGTAGAGATCGTTTTGATAAGGACCTGCCTCGTATGGGCCAGTAGGCCTTCTGCAGTGTTCCTACATTCTTATGTTCTTATGTTCTTAAAAAGTCAATGAGAGAGTCTGGATGAAAGGTGGGTCCATCAGCGAGAAGGGAAGGTAAAGAGAGAGCAGAGGAGCGAAGACGACGACAGAGGTAAATTCTGCGTGCTCGTTGATAAAGTGGGCAGTCCAACAGAATGTGGCTGACTGATAATGGAGCTTGGCAATTCTCACAGAAAGGAGCAAGACGCCTCTCCATGAGATATCCATGAGTAAGACGAGTATGGCCAATGCGAAGACGGGAGAGAGTAGTCTCCCAACCTCGACACTGGTGATAAGAAGACGGCCAGTAACCTATACACGGTTTAATAGATTGAAGTTTGTTGCCGAGCATAGTAGACCAACGTTGTTGCCAAAGGGTGTGAAGGTGGGAAGACATTGCAGCAAAATAGTCTGTAAATGGAATACCTCTATAAGAAACTGGTAGGTCATGTACTGCTGACCGCGCAGCAGTGTCTGCCTGTTCATTGCCCTGTATGTCAACATGACCAGGGACCCAACAAAAAACAATATCTTTATGCTTGGTAAAGATGTGGCATAGCCAAAGTTGGATACGGAGGACTAAGGGGTGAGGTGTATCAAATTTTTGTATCGCCTGTAAAGCACTAAGGGAGTCTGAGACAACCACAAATGATGACACAGGCATAGATGCAATACGGATAAGTGCTGTAAGGATGGCATATAATTCAGCAGTAAAAATACTAGCCGAAGATAGTAAATGCCCTTGTACGACGCTGTCCGGAAACACTGCTGCGAATCCTACACCATCAGAAGACTTAGAGCCATCTGTGTACACAGCAATGGCATGAGAATGAGAGTGAAAGTGGTCAAGAAAAAGAGAGCGGGAAGCGACCGTAGACAGTTGGGCTTTCGAGCAAGGGAGGGAGAAAGAACAGACTCGAACAGCTGGAACTTCCCAGGGGGGTAGGGAAAAGTGAGATGCTACATGTACATAGAAAGGTGGTAGTTGAAGAGAAGACAAGAGCGAATGAAGGCAAAAAAAGAATGGACGGAGTAAACAGGGGCGGCGAGCAAATAAAGAATGTCTACTAATATCAGTGACCATTCTATAAATGGAAGGATTGCGGAGATCATAAGAGCGTACATAGTAGCGCAGGCAATGGGCATCACGGCGATCGGATAAGGATGGAACGTTCGCTTCTGCATATAGGTTCTCGACAGGGGAAGAGCGAAAACCACCAAGGCATAAACGTAATCCTTGGTGATGAATGGGGTTAAGGCTAGAGAGAGTAGCAGGAGATGCCGCTGAATAGATCTGGTCACCATAATCAAGTTTCGATAAAATAAGGGTGGAATGTAGGCGAAGGAGGGTTCGACGATCAGCTCCCCATGAAAGATGAGAAAGGGTTTTAAGAAGGTTCAGCCGGCTGTGACAAGTTGCCTTCAGAGAGGTAATGTGAGGTTTCCAGGACAACCTACGATCAAAGAGGAGGCCCAGAAACTTGACTTTATCACGTTCAGGGATACGGGAGCCATAGAGGTACAAAGGATGATCGGAGATGACAGAGCGTCTAGTGAAAGTAATTTGGTGGGTTTTAGTGCTGGAAAATTTAAACCCACGTGTGGTGGCCCAATTGGAAACACGGTCGACTGCATGTTGGAGAGAAACTGTAATGAGGTGACAGTCAGCGCCTGCACAGGCAATAGCGAAGTCATCAACATAGAGTGATGACCAAATATTTGATGGAAGACTAGAGGCCAAATCATAAATAGCAAGGAGAAAAAGTGTTGTGCTCAGAACACATCCCTGGGGGACACCTTCAGCTTGGATAAAGTCCGGGGAGAGCACATTATTAACCCGAACACGGAAATGTCTGTCAGTTAAAAAGTTCTTAAGGAAGGATGGTAGATTGCCTCGAAGGCCTAAGGAGTGGGCTTGGGCTAAAATATTATACCTCCAAGTCGTGTCATATGCCTTCCTAAGGTCAAAAAATATGGCAATAACTGAGTGGTTATTCGCAAAGACATTACGAACATACGTATCCAAGCGTAGTAAGGGGTCTATGGTAGAACGTCCCTTACGAAAGCCATATTGACGAGTGGAGAGACTGTTGTGCGTCTCTAAATACCACACTAAGCGTCTATTTACTAGGCATTCCATTACTTTGCAAACTGCACTGGTAAGAGCAATGGGACGATAGTGGGAGGTTTCATGTCCCGTAGTACCTGGTTTGCGGAAAGGGAGAACAATGGCAGATTTCCACAGCTGTGGAAGAACTCCTTGTGACCAAATAAGATTGTAAAGGCGTAATAGGACTGCAAGGGCTGACCGATGTAAATGTTGTAGCATACGAATATGAATGTCGTCGGGCCCAGCTGCCGATGATCGACAAGCTGAGAGTGTTCCCTCCAGTTCTTGAAGTGTAAAAGGCACATTATACTGTTCTTCTCTGAGAGAAGAAAAGTCCAAGGTTGCTAACTCTCTGGCAGACTTTGAGGAAAGAAATGAGGGGCATAGATGGAGTCCCTGAGAAATACGGACCAGATGATTGCCAATTTCATTGGCAACATCTAGTGGGTTTGCTATGTCAACACCAGCAACCCGCAGAACAGGAGCCGGGTCAGGAGAATATTTACCACTCAGTTTTCGTACTTTTTTCCAGACTGCACTCATAGAGGAAGCAGAGGTGATGGTGGAGACATAATCTCGCCAGCAAGTGTGTTTAGCATCATGGATGACACGGCGAGCGATTGCACGCTTCTGTTTAAAATCAAGGAGTCTCTCTGTGGTTCTATTGTACCGATACCTTCTCCATGCAGCGCGTTTCAAATGTACTGCACGAGCACAAGCAGGAGACCACCAAGGCACGCATTTCTGAGAATGCCTGCCCAAAGTTTGGGGTATAGAATGAGAAGCTGCGGTGAAAACTGAGGACGAGAAGAGGTGTAAAAGCTCATCGATGGAGGACGAAGAAGGAACCTCTTTAAAAACAGTTATGTGTGAGTAAAGGTTCCAATTTGCCCGATTAAATTGCCAGCGTGGGGTGCGATGAGGTGGCGAATATGAAGGGGAAGTAAGAATGATTGGGAAATGATCGCTGTCATGTAAGTCCGGGAGAACAGACCAAGTGAAGTCTAATGCGGAGGAAGAGCAGACTGAGAGATCGATGCAAGAGAGAGTATGAATCCGAGGATCAAAATGGGTGTGAGTACCTGTATTTAAAACATGGAGGGGGTGGGTGGTAAGAAAAGCCTCTAACTGAATTCCACGGGAATCACAGTGAGACCCCCCCCAGAGGAAATGGTGGGCATTAAAATCACCAAGTAACAGAATCGGTGGCAGTAATGACCAAACAAGAAAGGCAATATCCGGAATAGATAATGCCCGAGAAGGAGAGAGATATAAAGAACAGAGCGTATACCACCTATGTAAGTCGATACGGGCTGCTGTGTAATGCAGTGAAGCATGAACAAATAGCTGATGGTATGGAACATCAGTGCATAGAAGAAGGGCACTTTCATTAAAGGTCCCATCAGGAAAAGGGTCTGAAGAATACAATAAATTATAGCCTGAGATGGGAGAAATAACAGCAGAGTGTAATTTTGGTTCCTGTAAGCAAACACCAACAGGGGCAAACTGGGAGAGTAACATCTGAAGCTCACCCCGATTACCCCTGAGGCTGCGTATATTCCACTGTAAATAGGCCATAATTGGCAATGATAAAGATACTTGAAATCCGCAGGTGAGGGTTCCTACGGACTTGAGGGGTTAGAAAAGTCCACATGCGGAGGCAGTGGAAAACGTTCAAGCAGCGAAGGAACGCTGCGCTGTGAAGAAAGGAGTTGCGCAGATGGAGCAGAGGAGAGAGAAAGAGCGGAAGGTGGATCAGTGTCCATTGATGGTTTGGTCTCTGCAATATATTCAGAGATTGCTTCAAGTGTTTCGGAATTCAGAGACGTCGTATGGGAGACAATATTGGAAATGGTAGGGGGAGGATGAGTAAAGATTGGAACTGTATTGGACTGTACCAAGGTAGGGGGGCGAAAGGGTGGAGGGAACTGGAGAAGCATGGCAGGGGACAGAAGAGGCAGAAACCTGGGAGGTGGCAGAAGAGGAAGAAACCTGGGAGGGAACAGGGGAGGAAGATACAGTACGAGGAGGAGGGTGAACCTCTACACTTGTAACTGAGCCAGTGAGAGGGGGAGAACCATGGGCAGAGACAGGGAGGGTAAAATGAGGATGTTGAAGATGGGTAGGAGGTGTTAACGGACCTTTTTTTGACTTTTGAGAAGTAGAGGAACGATTGGCAGGAGGTGTCGTACGAGGTCTCGTCGATACTGAGGCTTGTGAGAGAGAACACGAAGAAGCGAGATCAGACTGAGGCGTTGAAGTAGGGACGTCTGAGCCAAGGACAGCAAAAGGATTAGATACAGGAGTGACTATGGGAGAGGTAACCACAGAGGTGGGTGTAGAAGATGGGATACCAGAAGTGGGGGGACGTTTTGAAACACGGGAATAAGAAACACGTGGGAGTCTCCCTTGGAGGCGGAGATGAGAAACTGCCATGGCATAAGGGAGACCTTCTGTCTCTTTGAGGTAACGGATTTCCCGCTCGTTTAAATAGACTTGACAACGGCGAGAGTACGAAGGGTGAGCCTCATGACAGTTAAGGCAAGAGGGAGATCGATTGCAAGACGTATTAGAATGGTCATCGGCACCACAGACTGGGCATTCGGCGATAGATCTGCAATATTTCACTGGATGGCCAAATCGCCAGCATTTTCTACAGTGTTGTGGTGTAGGGATCACCTTTCGAACTTGTAACCGATGTCCTGCTATATAAACTGAGGATGGGAGTTCTCGGCTGTCAAAAGTTAAACGAGCCACATTGCTAGGGTATCGTCTCCACCAGCGGGCAGGAAGAACCTAAGTGTCTACCTTGAGGATTGGGAGATCTTGGAGTTCCAGCTGTTCTAGAATGTCAGTGCCACATGTCTGGAAATTTTGTTGAACTATGGTATGGTGCAGAATGACAGTACCACTACAAGAATTGAGGGAATGATGTTTTTCATGAGTGACAGGAACAGTATCGATATGGGAAAGACGAGAGAGCTCATGAGCCTGAGTAGCATTCTGTATGGTGATGATGCGCGTACCGCTCTTAAGAGCATGATAAGAAATATCTTTACCAACATGGCGTAGGAGTGCCTTGCCAATACTATGGTCAGAAAGATAGGCAGTAGAGGAAGTCGGTCATAAAGTGAAGAATTTAGTCCATTGTTCAGTCTGAAACTGAGCGTGGAAAGGTAGTGAAGGATGTGTCGATCGTTTCTGAGAAGAACGAGAAGGTGGAGAAGTATCATCAGCAGGTAATTGTCGTTGTCGTTTAGGCGTGGGACCAGAGTTGGTCCGACGTGGAACGGGTCGGCGATTTGAAAATTGCTGCACCGTAGAGGGAGAGGCCAGAAGCATAGTCAGAGGAGAGCGAAGGTCCGATAAATCGAAGGAGTCAGTCGAGGCCTCAGTACCTGAAGCGGGTGAGAAAACAGCACTGGCAAGAGGTACAGAGGCATGAGGAGTGTCTGAAGAGTGGTCCAAAGATGAGGCGGGGTCAGAACGGGGTGCGGTATCAAGAAGGGGCCCGGGGGTAGTAGGTTCATGGACTAGGGCTGCCATGGTTAGGTTACTTCTTTCTTTTTGTTTTTAAGAAAAAAAAAGAAAGAAGAAAATAAAAATAAAAAAAAGAATAAAAAAGGGGGGACCGGGGAGGGATAGTTCCTAGGAGGAATGAAAGGGCCAGAAATCTCCCTCCGCGCCCAAGAGGACCTCAGCACTGCAAGTAGCGCAGATGCAGCATGGAACCCGTGCCATACCCTACCCATCATGCTAGTAAACTAACAATCCGGGATAGCAACCTCACATCTGCCGAGCTACCTCGGTGGACAAAAGAGAGGGCGGCCGGATATCCGCCACAAAGCATACCTCCTTTGGCCACCACCCCCGGAATCCAAAAGGTGGCTTCCAGAGATACACCCGTCGCCCGAAAGACACCCAAAGCTACTCCGGGATACCGGAGAGGGATCGGGACATCCCCAGGCGATCCAGATTCCACGGCAAACTACGCCACTGCCAAGAACCTCAACAGAATGGGATGGACCCCGGTATCCTTTCCCCTACCTTGGAACTAGCGCGCCTGTGGGAGAAATCCCAAAGGCCAAAAAGAGGAAGGGCAAAAGGGAGGGGTGGGGAGGAGGAGGAGGAAAGGAAAAAGGAGAGGATGGGGAGGATGGGATAGGGGAGGGGAGATTGGGGGGTAATTAGGTTCGGTCTGAGGAAGAAGACCGACAGATCTAATTCCTCAGACCAAGAGCCTCTTCACCTCGCCAAGGAGCCCCCCTTGAAGAGGTGCATATTTCAAAGCCTACCTTATTAATAGGTATCAGTATGTCACCATTAAAGACAGCCTCATCAACACGGCCACTTTACACTGGAATTCCACATGGAAGTGTCCTTGGTCCCCTGTGTCAGTGGAACGCCTTCCTTCTGATTATTATTATTATTATCAAGAGGGAAACGCTAAACCCGGTGGATTATACAGCGCCTGGGGGGGGATGTGGAAGGCATTCAGGCTTAATTCGGGGAACTGGAGCACAGATCCAATTCCCTAAATCAAGAGCCCCTCACCAACATCAAGGAACCTTCCTTGAGGGGCCTTCCATCTGAACAAAAAAACTAATCGGGGAAAAAAAAATAGAGAAACGACTAGGGAAAATGAGTGACTTTAGTATTTTACTTAAAATTTATGTAATAAAAAAATGGCCTTTGGTTCTTGTAGTGGGGCAGGAGTAGGTAAGGCCCTGGACAGATCTTCTGATATTAAAGATGATGTAGGTTATCCTGGGCGGATGGTGATAGTCCGATGTTTTGGGATCTCCTCTACCACTTGGTTGGAGCACCACAAGTAGAATAAACAAGCGCTAGTAGTAGTCTATTAATTGTTAATAAGTCTCATTAACAAATGTCTTGCTCCTTTATCTGGCGTCTACCCTGGATAACCATGCCAGAAACAGAGCTGGTAATAAGAAAAAATAAACTGGTTACCAATGGTCATGATAATATAACATTTAAGAATGAAAAAGACTGATAAATGCCAAAATCATTACTGGTAACCAGCAAACAAAAGAAAGGAAAAAACAGTAATACTCCTGGTAAATCACCCTACCTGATTAGGAGAAGAATGGAGGTGAAGTGACTCTCCAAACTTCAACCCACACCAGGTAAGGTCAATACTACCAGGGGTAGAAATTGAAACAAATCAGACACCAAGAACTAGTTTCGCCCCAGCCCGCCAGAGGGTTGGGGGGTGCGCGACATAACTCGCTGATGGTTCATGGTTGCCTGAACAACCTTTACCCCACTCATGCCTACTTTTCCCTCACAATACCCCCTTCCAAAACTTGTGGACAGAGTCAATAAGTAAATGAACAGAGGGAAAAGAACTATGTATAACCTCAGCTCAGCCAATCTGAAAAGTGGTTTTCAGAGCCAGAAATATATACAACTTTAAACTTATAGGGCTGAATAGCCAGAGCACATCTCAAGAGTCTGCTATTTGACCCTTTAAAGTTCTCCAAGTACATCAGTGGCTTGTGATCTGTTTCAAGCATAAAGGGTTTTCCGTATAGGTAGTATTTGAATCTTGTACCCCATACTAATGCATAACATTCTTTCTCCACAGTGGAGCATCTTTCTTCTCTAGACAGGAGCTTTTTACTGGCGATAGATACTGGGAAAGGAGTCTCCTCATAATATTTTTTTTTATATATATTTTATTTCAAATACAATTCATAGCTTAACATAAAAACCCCTTAAACAAGGGTTGATGCACATTTAATATAAACACATTTTGAAACATAATCCCTCAGAACGAACAATAGTCATTCGTCTCTCAACCCTTGAGTGGAGAGGATGTGTGCTGCTGCTGCCCCCTGGAGTTGTCTGGTGGCAGTATTATTTTCACAAACATGGCGCAGGCTCGCCAGCGCAGGGTAAATACTGTCTGCATTGAATTAACCAGTGGAGCTGTAACTGGGCCATCAATGGAGTTCCTTTTGCCTGCAATCATCAGAGAATAGCCAATGAAGAGATTTGTGGACTTGCACTGAAAGGTACGAAGAGGATTTTTGTAAACTTTAGTTCGGCGAATGTGTATGAGGCAGTGGTGAATAAGTTTCAAGAGGTGGCCATACCAGTTAATCATGCTGTGACGGGGAGGCTGCATGATGTGTTCAGCTATTACACATGGGTTAAGATCAGGGATGTGCCGTTCGAGGCGGATGCATCTGACATCCGGTTCATTATGTGTAAATACGGCACAATACATACGATCACTTCAGGAAGGTGGTCAGTTGGCCCGTATATGGGGATACCTGAGGGTGCATTCTCTGTCAAGATGAAGCAAAGACATCCAATTCCATCGTACGTGGTGATGGAAGATTTCAGGACTCAGGTTTTTGTAACATACGCTGGGCAGTGACACACTTGCCGTTTGTGTGGGTCGTATGATCACCTGGCTGCGCAATGTGAAAGAAGATGTGGTGATAAGGACCAGCAGCAACGACGAGATGTGGAGGAAAGGAGAGAGGACCAAGATCAGCCGTTTTCGACTCTGCCTCAGCAGAGTTTGACATGGAGTGAGGAGGTTGAGAGGGCCGAAGAAAAGGAGATGGCAGGCGCTATGCGGGGGAACAACATCACTTCCCTGGACGTTGTACAAGTGCTGGATGAGGTCATCGCGGAAGCGAATGGTAACGACTCGGAAACGTCGATAGTGTCGACGTTTGAGTACATTTTGGGTAATGAGGGTCCTTGTCAGGATGTTGGTACAGACCTGAATCATGGGTATGCAGTTGAGGAGGGCGTGGAGTTGCCAGCTCGGCCTGAAGTGTGTCGTAAGGATGCCCAGTTGGTGAGAACTGTGGAGGTGGAGGTTTATCATGGCACTGCGCTGGATGACTTGATGCAGGTCGAGGGTACGACGCGAAAGCGCGCAGCAGTGCTTTCTGATTCCAACAACATGCTTACGCCCGCACAACGACCTGGGAAGAAAACATGGGCAGAAGCCATGCAGAGAGGTTCAAGTGGTGCCCAGGGGCAGGGGTTGGGTAAGGGTGGCCAGAAAGGGGGGGGAGGGAAAATGGTGCAATGAAACGATCAGGTGATAAGTCGATAGTGTCAAGAGGGAAACCCCCTTTGTCGGTTTTAAGTGCCTGACATTGAACATCAATGGCTTGTGGTCTCAGAGAAAGTGTGAGTGGTTTACCTGGAGTTTACCTGGAGAGAGTTCCGGGGGTCAACGCCCCCGCGGCCCGGTCTGTGACCAGGCCTCCTGATGGATCAGAGCCTGATCAACCAGGCTGTTGCTGCTGGCTGCACGCAAACCAACGTACGAGCCACAGCCCGGCTGATCCGGAACTGACTTTAGGTGCTTGTCCAGTGCCAGCTTGAAGACTGCCAGGGGTCTGTTGGTAATCCCCCTTATGTGTGCTGGGAGGCAGTTGAACAGTCTCGGGCCCCTGACACTTATTGTATGGTCTCTTAACGTGCTAGTGACACCCCTGCTTTTCATTGGGGGGATGGTGCATCGTCTGCCAAGTCTTTTGCTTTCGTAGTGAGTGATTCTCGTGTGCAAGTTCGGTACTAGTCCCTCTAGGATTTTCCAGGTGTATATAATCATGTATCTCTCCCTCCTGCGTTCCAGGGAATACAGGTTTAGGAACCTCAAGCGCTCCCAATAATTGAGGTGTTTTATCTCCGTTATGCGCGCCGTGAAAGTTCTCTGTACATTTTCTAGGTCGGCAATTTCACCTGCCTTGAAAGGTGCTGTTAGTGTGCAGCAATATTCCAGCCTAGATAGAACAAGTGACCTGAAGAGTGTCATCATGGGCTTGGCCTCCCTAGTTTTGAAGGTTCTCATTATCCATCCTGTCATTTTTCTAGCAGATGCGATTGATACAATGTTATGGTCCTTGAACGTGAGATCCTCCGACATGATCACTCCCAGGTCTTTGACGTTGGTGTTTCGCTCTATTTTGTGGCCAGAATTTGTTTTGTACTCTGATGAAGATTTAATTTCCTCATGTTTACCATATCTGAGTAATTGAAATTTCTCATCGTTGAACTTCATATTGTTTTCTGCAGCCCACTGAAAGATTTGGTTGATGTCCGCCTGGAGCTTTGCAGTGTCTGCAATGGAAGACACTGTCATGCAGATTCGGGTGTCATCTGCAAAGGAAGACACGGTGCTGTGGCTGACATCCTTGTCTATGTCGGATATGAGGATGAGGAACAAGATGGGAGCGAGTACTGTGCCTTGTGGAACAGAGCTTTTCACCGTAGCTGCCTCGGACTTTACTCTGTTGACGACTACTCTCTGTGTTCTGTTAGTGAGGAATTATAGATCCATCGACCGACTTTTCCTGTTATTCCTTTAGCACGCATTTTGTGCGCTATTACGCCATGGTCACACTTGTCGAAGGCTTTTGCAAAGTCTGTATATATTACATCTGCATTCTTTTTGTCTTCTAGTGCATTTAGGACCTTGTCGTAGTGATCCAATAGTTGAGACAGACAAGAGCGACCTGTTCTAAACCCATGTTGCCCTGGGTTGTGTAACTGATGGGTTTCTAGATGGGTGGTGATCTTGCTTCTTAGGACCCTTTCAAAGATTTTTATGATATGGGATGTTAGTGCTATTGGTCTGTAGTTCTTTGCTTTTGCTTTACTGCCCCCTTTGTGGAGTGGGGCTATGTCTGTTGTTTTTAGTAACTGTGGGACGACCCCCGTGTCCATGCTCCCTCTCCATAGGATGGAAAAGGCTCGTGATAGGGGCTTCTTGCAGTTCTTGATGAACACAGAGTTCCATGAGTCTGGCCCTGGGGCAGAGTGCATGGGCATGTCATTTATCGCCTGTTCGAAGTCATTTGGCGTCAGGATAACATCGGATAGGCTTGTGTTCATCAAATTTTGTGGCTCTCTCATAAAAAATTCATTTTGATCTTCGACTCTCAGTCTGGTTAGCGGCTTGCTAAAAACTGAGTCATATTGGGACTTGAGTAGTTCACTCATTTCCTTGCTGTCATCCGTGTAGGACCCATCTTGTTTAAGTAGGGGCCCAATACTGGACGTTGTTCTCGATTTTGATTTGGCATAGGAGAAGAAATACTTTGGGATTCTTTCGATTTCATTTATGGCTTTTAGTTCTTCCCGCGATTCCTGACTCCTAAAGGATTCTTTTAGCTTAAGTTTGATGCTTGCTATTTCTCTGACCAGTGTCTCCCTACGCATTTCAGATATATTGACCTCTTTTAGCCGCTCTGTTATTCTTTTCCATCGCCTGTAAAGGGAGCGCCTGTCTCTTTCTGTTTTACATCTACTCCTCCTTTTTCTTAGAGGAATAAGCCTTGTGCATACATCGAGTGCCACCGAGTTAATCTGTTCTAGGCATAAGTTGGGGTCTGTGCTGCTTAGTATATCTTCCCAGCTTATATCGGTTAGGACTTGGTTTACTTGGTCCCACTTTATGTTTTTGTTATTGAAGTTGAATTTGGTGAATGCTCCCTCGTGACTAATCTCATTATGTCGGTCTGGGGCTCCACGCATACATGACTGAACCTCAATTATGTTGTGATCTGAGTATATTGTTTTTGATATGGTAACGTTTCTTATCAGATCATCATTGTTAGTGAAGATGAGGTCTAGTGTATTCTCCAGTCTAGTAGGCTCTATTATTTGCTGGTTTAAATTGAATTTTGTGCAGAGATTTAAAAGCTCGCGTGAGTGTGAGTTTTCATCAGAGCTGCCTCCTGGTGTTATTACTGCAACAATATTATTTGCTATATTCCTCCATTTTAGGTGCCTTAAGTTGAAATCCCCCAGGAGCAAGATGTTTGGTGCAGGAGCTGGAAGGTTTTCCAGACAGTGGTCAATTTTTAACAGCTGTTCCTGGAATTGCTGGGATGTTGCATCCGGAGGCTTGTAGACTACCACAATGACTAGGTTTTGGTTCTCGACCTTTACTGCTAAAACTTCCACTACATCATTTGAGGCATTTAGCAGTTCTATGCAAACAAGTGACTCTGCAATGTACAGGCCAACCCCCCCCCTTTTGCCTGTTCACTCTGTCACATCTGTATAGGTTGTAACCTGGGATCCATATTTCGTTGTCCAAGTGATCCTTTATGTGGGTCTCAGTGAAAGCCGCGAACATTGCCTTTGCCTCTGCAAGCAGTCCACGGATGAAAGGTATTTTGTTGTTTGTTGCTGGCTTTAGACCCTGTATATTTGCAAAGAAGAATGTTATCGGACTGTTGGTATTGTTGGTACTGGGGGGGGATTTTTTTTCCGGTTTATGGAATATTTGGTGCGTCATTATGTTGACGTTGTGTTCTTGCAGGAACACAATTATAGACCGGGTTATGAGTTGAAGGTGGATGGATATAATGTGTATGATGAGCATGCAGTCAGATTGAAAGGAGGTGTGGCCATTTTGGTGAAAGAAACTAGCCCGTTGGTTGTCAGGCATAGTGAGGGAGGAGAGAGTAGGGTGATTCGTGTGGATGGGTTATGGGGTCAGGTACAGATGACGTTGGTGTGTGTGTGTATGGCCCAGCAGAGGGAGATGTAAGGATAAAGAATAAATTCGTGAGGGATGTTCTGGTATATTATTTGCGTGGATTGCCGGGGGTTGCTGTGATAGGAGGTGACTGGAACTGTGTGATAAGGAGTAAGGATGTTGAACCGAGGGGGGCAGGGCATTGTTTGAGAATATTGGGAGAATTGTTATCCGGGGAAGGATTGACAGATGTTGGGGGAGGTGAGGTGGTGGAGCACACATTTATTAAGCATGGGTATGCGGCTAGGCTCGATCGATTATACGTGCCCAGGACAGTCGTAATACATAGTGTGAGGGTAATGGACATAGTATTTTCTGATGACAGGGGTGTTTTGGTGGATATAGGTTGGGAGGGGTTGCCAAGAAAGTGTAAGGGGTTTTGGAAGTTGAATGTAAAGTTGTTGCAGGAAGAAGAGTTTCGACAGTCATTTGTTCAATTGTGGGAGGAGTTGGTGGCAGAGGCGCCTGGGAATAGTGAACTGGTTAGTTGGTGGGACTCTGTGGCGAAATCTCGTATTAAGGAATTTTATATTCGTAGTGGGAGGGAATATACCTGGTTGAAGTATGGGTACCAATCTTATCTTGAGGGGCAGTTGAGAGCTTGCTACGAGCGTGGGAGTGCTAGTTATCTGGTGGACGATATTGAGGGATTAAAGGAGCGTATCAGGGATTTGCAAAATGAAAGATTTGATGGCGCACGAGTTTTGGGTGGGCTGGGGCTGGAAAAGGTGTTATGGGGTGACAGGCCTTTGGCCTGTTTTCCATATAGTGTATTTTTGCGAATGTATTAAACTAATAAGGGTTTGGTTGGGTAAGGTAATAAGGTTAGTGGGAGGGGGGGGTTTGCAGGTGTTGAGGGTTTTAAGCTTAGACATAGGTGGGGTGAATCAGATGGTATAGTATGCGGTAGGGTATATAATTACAGATTATATTTATATGTCTTGGGCTATGAGAGGAGCGAACGTGTGTGAAATAATTAATGCATTAACAGCAACTTTTTATAGGACAAAGTGTAGAAATAAGGAGGTGTATGGGGGGAGATGGGAGAGGGATTTAAGTGAGGGTTATAGGAATTTCACTTTACGGGATTTGCGGGAGTTGAAAGGCAGGTAAGGGGGATGAAATGGGCTGGTTTCCTAGAATGGGCGGTAGCATGATGAGTTTGATGAATGTTATATGAGGTATGTCCGGGGTGCAATTTTAACATTATTTGTTCAGAGTGTTTCAAGTACAATACAGTTATATTTGGAATTATCGACTTATAACTATGTATGTGTATGTGTGTATATATATGCATGTGTTGTATGTGTGTGTGTATGTGTATATATGTATGTATGTATGTATATGTATGTATGTATATGTGTATGTATATATATATATATATATATATATATATATATATATATATATATATATATATATATATATATATATATATATATATATATATATATATATATATATATATATATATATATATATATATATGTATATGTATGTATTGTATGTATGTTTACTTTCTTGTATATACCTTTAATGGTTTTTCTCATGAACATTTTCAATGATATTCAATACATATTTTCTATGCGCATTTATGATTTTGATACAATGTGTAAATGTCAAAATGGCTTTTTATGTTTCGGTTTAATTTACAATGTATTTTTGTAAGCACAATTGATTTGGTGCCAATAGAAGCATAGTGTGTTTTGATATATTTGGGTATTGTTTTTCTTTTTAATTTGTCTAGATGGTGGCAATACTATGTATGTAGTTTAAGAGTTTTACGAACCCTTGAAGTTGTAAGAATGGATGAATTATTCGTGGTTGAGTTGACGTAATATTATAACTGACGTTGGAAGTGATTGTGTTCAATTAGACAATATACTTTATATACTTATTTATATGTATGTACATGAATGGTAAATTGAAGTCTGATTTTAAAGGTGAAGAGTGGGTTTTCCTTTTTTATTTTTATTTTTATTTTTTTTATTGTTCTTTTTTTCTCTTTATGGTAATACAAGGTTGTATCATGTACACCAACAAATATGGTTAGGGGTATGTGGTAAAATTTTCGTGTTGATTAGACATTTATAATACAGATGAAATACTAGGCTTAGGTTAGGGTAAATTTATGATAATTGTGGAATGTTCTTTGATTCAAACTGCTCTTTATTATACAAATTGGGTAGAATGTTTCTACGTATGGCATTATTGAAAAATGTTGAGCTGAATCTAATTGTAGGTACGATGTGTAATGTACATGTGCACACCTGGGCGAGCAGCTGCGCGGACCTTGCAGTTCTCAAGGACCTGTATGGTCGGTGTAGGTTTCGCTTGGATGTGTTCTTGACATCATTGGTTAATTATCCTATATTTCCTTCCGTGTCCATAGCAGAAGGAATTTAGTCTGTAACGACATAATGAAAGTATACTTGTATTTTATTATTCTAGTGTAAATTAAGAGCAAGGATGATTAATTTGAGGGAGAGTTAATTTAGGTTTGCATGTTTTTGGCGAAAGTTAACTTATCCACATGTAGCTAGTATAGGACAATTTTAAGCTTCGGTATCTGATTTTATATGTAGGTAATAGTGGTCATATTTGTTATATTGTAATGTTATTCGTTAATGTTTCAATATCTAATGTAATGTTTTTTTCAGTTATTGTTCATATATTGTCATCTTTATGGTTTTTCCTTTTGTCTATTGTCTATTGTTGGTTTTAAATAAAATATAAAAAAAAAATACTATGCCTGTCATACATCGTCCTCCCAGATACTCTATATTGTCCTCTCGCAATCACTCTATCCACCACACACTTCAGCCTATTTCCTAATATTTTCGCAAAAATCTTGTAATCAGCACACAGCAATGATATTAACCTAAAGTCCCGCACCGTGTCTTGTCGCTTACCTTTTGGCACTTTCTTTTTTTTTTTTAAAAAAACTTTACAGCTTGATATTAAATAAAGATATAAAATGGGTACAATAGGATCCTCAATCCTACACAACATACACTAACCAATTATTAACAACACATTGTAATTGACATAAAAGAGGTTACCCATATACACTCACAAAAATTTTCTATATAACATACTATGATAAACAAAATAAACTATAACTATATAAAATATAAACTATATACAACTTTCAAAATTTGTATAGTTAACATAGTATGACTGACATATGACAAAGGTTCACAACCTTCACAGGAGATAATCAGAGTAATAACCTACATCACAATCTCAGTTAAACAATTACATGCTCTTCCCAAAATTAACCCCTTATGCTAAATAAATATTAACAAATATTACTAAATATTACTACAGCCTCTTCCAACGCCTGAGCACATTATATAAAATCTGAGACTAAACCATACTGTCCCATTACAAACTTATTAACGAGGCAATTACAATTTATGGAAGTCATTAGCGTTCCATCTCGCAGCAACTGGATGAGCACATTATATAAAGCTAAAATAAAGACAGTACACTCTCCAAAAAACCCACAACACACAACACAAACATAATTTAATAACCTCTCATTGCGATACAATTATCGCACATGAAATATGCCCAATAAAGGCTATAAACGCACACTCTACATAAGCCCTAAAGCTCTTCACGGTCTTAAAACTATAATCTTGACACCATTCACACTTAATACATGAAGAAGGTCATGACGACCCTGACACATCAAACACAGAATTCTCCATTCGGTACTACGTAATTACTTGATATCACCTTTGCTTTCTGTGCCCACTTGCATGCTACATACACGTATGCCACTCATCTACACCTTCATATACCCACATGCACCTTACTCTCACCCCTCCCCAGGAGGCGACCCCACTGTGTCCCCCTGAAAACCCCCTTCCCGTATGTAATCCCCAACCCTCCCCCTTACTCACTCAGCCTAAGTCGTAGATTGATGAGAAACCCTAACGTTAACATTCTATACCCTTCCGAAAAATCCTTCTCCCATCTCCTCCCATACAGTTCTCTATTACGACACATCGTACGATAAACCATTACCGCTAGTAACCGCCTCCGCACCTCACAATTCCCCCTCCCCCTCATCACCCACGATATATATATATAATCCACTATTATATAATCCAAAGCTCTTATAACACTCTCATCGAACCCTCCCACACCTAGGCTTAGTGCACGCAGAACCGACACCCCCTGTACTACCCTACTTAACCAATACCTAACACCCTCCTGTCCCCCACAAAAGTATACTGCATGAAACGCCGTCTCATCCTCCCCACAGATTCCACACCTTCGGCCCACAATTACCCCTCTGGTTCTTAAAACCTCCCCCGACGGTAGTATGCCATGCAAAAAACGATACATTACCTCCCTTACCCTAGGCTTTAACTTCAACTTGCTAAACCTATACCAAATACTCTTCCATGCGTACATGGGGAACAATCCCTCAACTGGTACAACAATCCTGTCTACAAGCAGCTTATACAAAACCCCTACTCGAATTTTCCTAGGTTCTCTAACCAACATCAAAGCCCTCAAAATAGTTTCACATTCCCTCAACTCCACACCACCATACAACTTACCCAACCTATCATATACTTTTCCCAGCTGCCCTCCACTCACACCTTCGTGCAAAACCTCCCATTTAAGAAACACACATTTAATCCTCCTTCTCAGTTCCATCAACCCCAACCCACCCTGGCGCACAGGTAACATTACAACCTCTCTCCTCAGCCAATCGCACCTTGAACCCCACAAAAAGTTAAACACTCGTCTCAGAATTCCCACAATCGCCGTCCCTGTTAATGGGAACACGGCTGCTACGTGCCAAACCTTACTATTCAATAATACATTTATAACAATCACTCGTTGCACGAGAGTCAGATGATGAGGTCGCAATGCACCGCAATGCACTCAGTCCCTCGGCCTTGGAGTTAGTGTTCACAGCATCGTGGTGGAGGAGAGTCTGGAGCAAAGGCAAGAAGACTGGCGCTTTTTATAGGCGTCAGTGAATGGGACGGGCAGCAGACGAGGGCAGTCCTAGAATCTGTATTGATAAAGCCACTGGATGGCGAAACGTCTACTACAATAAAGATATCCAGATGTTGCACATGTGTCTTAACTTTCATATTGTCGGTATTTTATACCTTTCTTGCACAACTTGTCAGACACTGCAACATCATGGAATCTTGGTTCAGAGGACATCTACAAGACCTTCTTCACGGCTGCTGCAACTAACCCATCTCTTTGGGAAGGACCTACTTCCACTGGGGAATCCCGCCTACCAGTGACTGCCCTCGTCTGCTGCCCGTCCCATTCACTGACGCCTATAAAAAGCGCCAGTCTTCTTGCCTTTGCTCCAGACTCTCCTCCACCACGATGCTGTGAACACTAACTCCAAGGCCGAGGGACTGATTACCTCATCTTTTGTATATAGTTCTACTGTCTTCCTATTATGTCCTAGAATCTGTATTGATAAAGCCACTGGATGGCGAAACGTCTACTACAATAAAGATATCCAGATGTTGCACATGTGTCTTAACTTTCATATTGTCGGTATTTTATACCTTTCTTGCACAACTTGTCAGACACTGCAACATCATGGAATCTTGGTTCAGAGGACATCTACAAGACCTTCTTCACGGCTGCTGCAACTAACCCATCTCTTTGGGAAGGACCTACTTCCACTGGGGAATCCCGCCTACCAGTGACTGCCCTCGTCTGCTGCCCGTCCCATTCACTGACGCCTATAAAAAGCGCCAGTCTTCTTGCCTTTGCTCCAGACTCTCCTCCACCACGATGCTGTGAACACTAACTCCAAGGCCGAGGGACTGATTACCTCATCTTTTGTATATAGTTCTACTGTCTTCCTATTATGTCCTAGAATCTGTATTGATAAAGCCACTGGATGGCGAAACGTCTACTACAATAAAGATATCCAGATGTTGCACATGTGTCTTAACTTTCACTACAACTGCTGTTGCTTGCTTGTCCCCCATCACACCCTTCTCCTTCATCTGATTAAATAACCTACCCATGAAACCCCTTATCACCTCCCAATGTTGGAGATAAAATTCAGCCGGGAGACCGTCTATTCCCAGTGCTTTGCCTTTCCTCATTTCCCTTAAAGCCAACTCTATTTCCTCCTCTGTTATTACCCCCCCTAAAGCCTTTCTATCACTATTCCCTAAATTACACGTCAAATACACACCTTCTCTAAATCCACATTTCCCACCTTCCCACTTGTCCAATACCCTTCATACCATTTATCCGCATACGCACACATTCCTTTTGTAGTTAGTATCTCCTGACCCATTCTATAACCCCCCGCCATCTCGTGTACCTCTAACCTCGGAATAGCTGTAAGCTGCTGTCTTTGTTTTTGACGTCGCAACACACACGCCGATGGTTTGTCACCCCAAAGCACCTCCTCTACCCCTGCCTGCACCCTTACCGCTTGAAACCTCTCATTTTGTAACTCCCTCAGTCTCCCCTTGACCTCGACAATTTCATCCATAGGATAGTTGCCCCCCACAGCCCCCTTCCCATAACAGCCCCTTAGCCTGTCCTCCAGATAATTTGAAAGCCCATATTTAAAATCATTTATACGTTTGCCCACCCCCACATAATATTTCCTAATCCTTTCCTTGGCAACACAATCCCACCATTGTACGACATCTTCCACTCCCTGTGCCTCCTTGCTAAGCTCCTTCCATAGGACAGAAAATCCCTCTAACCCCTCCTCATCACTCAATGCACTTATATTTAATTTCCAGTAACTCCTGTATATTTCTGCAAGCGCCTCCCACCCAACCTCCACCAACACTGCTCTATGATCTGACCATGCTACTTCAACAGTTTTAAAAGCTCTCACTACAACCCCGTGAGAAAGATACACTCTATCTAACCTCGCTGCATACCCTCTCCTAACAAATGTATGCTCTGTCTCCCACGCCCCCCCCCCCTCGAATGCGTCTCTTAACCTAATATCCCTCAATAAATCTCCTAGGGCCACCGACACATAACCTGCCCCTTTCGGTTCCACATCAGCCCTCCTAATGACGCAGTTCTAATCACCTCCTACTATTGCCACCTCCGGTAATGCATGGAAAAAAAACACAAGGTCCTCGCACACAAACTCCTGCTTCACCTGTACGTTATTCTCTGCAGGTGCATATACACTAATAAAAGCCACACGTTTCCCCATCCACAAACCATCTATGCACAACACCCTTCCCCCTCCCCCCCCCTCACTTCTCTGCAAAACAAACGGGCTCGCCTCCCTAATTAATATACCCACCCCCCCTTTCAAACGGGCAGATGGCAGGGTTACCACCTGAAACCCCTCCATCTCCAACACCCTACCCTCCTTAAAATTGTGCTCCTGTATGAACACAACATCCACTCTAAATTTATTCAGAAACATTCGAAACCATTCTCTCTTTACACTATTACACAAACCATTAACGTTTACTGTCATACACCGGAGGCCTATTAAAGTTTCCACCCCTGCCTCCTCTCTTCACTCTTCCGATGGCCACCAGAACGTGTGGGACCACTTGTCACCTGCACACTTCCCTCTCTCCTCTCCCCACTCCCATCGTCCGAATAGTTCTGTTTTTGATGCCCTACAGCCTTCACCTCGTCTTCTACCACCCTGTCAGGAGCAGCCACCTCCTCAGGCGGTGACAAGGACTTCAGAACCTCGGCTAATTCCTCCTCAAGTTCCAACACTTCCTCCTGTACTTTTTGCTCAACCCGATCCACTGGAAGTGTGTCTGGACCAGGTGACTGGTCAAGGGCCTCACCCTCTCCCCCAGCCTTATACGCCTCATCCACTATCTCGCTCCATAGACGACCACGCCCTCCTTCACATCGTTGATCAACGCCTGCTTCGCCCGGTGTAGAAGCGGATGTCTCCGCCCCTGGGCCAGGAGCTCGTTGCCGCTTCCCACACTCCGCCGCTATGTGATCATATTCCCCACATAGTCGGCATGTACGCCTTTGCCCCGCGTATGACACCATGACTTGTGTCCTGAATTCCTTTAGGTACACGTAAGATGGTATGGGGTGTCGCAATGTCATTTTTAGGTTAAAAGTGCCCTCCGTTTAATGCTACGCTGTACAACTCTCCATCCTGAGTTCCATACGTGTCTCTGATGATTTTAGGTAGTAATACCTGCGCTGACGCTGGCGTTATTGCCCCACTGAGAAGTTTAACACCGACAGTGTTAATCCTGCGTCTATAACTGCACGCCATGTTGACTAATGGTAGTTCTCCTGGTCTGACGACAGAGGCACGACAAGCACCACCTCACACTACTGCTGTCAGGGAACTGAAGTGCGTTTGTGCAGGAGGTCTCCACGGCCCAATAGCGATGCAGACAATGTCCTTTTGGCACTAAAACCACAACCACAGTTCCTTGCAGCCTGCCCATCCTTCCCTCTCTTTTCATCGAGTTCATTAGTTCTACTAAAAATGACTTCAACACATTCCAATGGCGCACATAAAACTCGCAGGGCAAGCCATCCAAACCTGGTGCCTTGCCTCGTGCCATCCCCTCTAAAGCCCTCCACACCTCCCCTTCTTCAATATCCTCCCCCAACGCCATACTCCTCATAATACTGAAGCAGTACAGCCCCAAGTCCAGAATGGGAGGCATCTGTTCGGAGACGAAATATTTTTTTTTTATTTTATTTAAAAACTTTACAGCTTAATATTAAATAAAAAGATATAAAATGGGTACAGTAGGATCCTCAATCCTACACAACATACACTGACAAATTATAACAACACATTGTAATTGACATAAAAGAGGTTACCCACATACACTCACAAATTTTTCCATATAACATACTACTACAATATAAACAATATAAATATACAAACCTTTTAGATTTATATAGTGAACATAATATGACTGACATATGGCAAAGGCTCGCAACCTTCACAGTAGACAATAAGAGGAATGACCTACATCATAATCTCATTAAAACAAGTACATGATCTTCCCAAAATTAACCCCTATACAATAAAAATTACCTAAAAACATACATGTCGTGCCTCACTACAATCCCTCTTTAATCATTGAAAAAGAAATGAAAATCTTAATCCTCCACTTATACTAAACAAATATTAATACACCCTCTTTCACCGGATGAGCACATTATATAAAGTAAAGAGACTAAACTATACTTTCCCCGTTACAAAATTTTAATGAGACTTTACAAATTTATGGAAGTTATTAGCCATCCATCCTTCATCAACTGGAGGAGCACATTATATAATGCTAAAATAAAGTCAGTACACTCGCTAAACTCCAACACAAAACACAAACAACAAAACAATTTAAAAACCTCTAATTGCGATACGATTATCGCACATGAAATATGCCCAATAAAGGCTATAAATGTGCAATCTACATAAACCCAAAAGCTCTGCTAGGTCTTACACCTATAATCTTTACACCAGTCACACTTAATACATGAAGGTCATGACGACCCTGACACATCAAACACAGAATACTCCATACGTTACTACGTAATTAATTGATATCATCACCTTTGCTTTCTGTGCCCACTTGCATGCTACATACACTTATGCCACATCTACACCTTCTATACCCACATACACCTCACTCTCACCCCTCCCCAAGAGGCGACCCCGCTGTGTCCCCCTGAATTCCCTATTCTCATATGTAATCCCCAAACCCCCACCCCTTACTCACTCAGCCCAAGTCGTTGATTCATGAGAAACCCTAACGTTAACATTCTATAACCTTCCAAAAAATCCTTCTCCCACCTCCTCCCATACAGTTCTCTATTACGACACATCGTATGATAAACCGTCACCGCTAGTACTCGCCTCTGCACCTCACAATCCCCCTCCCCCTCATCACCCACGATATATATATATAATCCACTATTATATAATCTGAAGCTCTTGTGACACTCTCGTCGAACCCTCCCATATCTAGGCTTAGTGCATGCAGAACTGACATCCCTCGGCCCCCCACCCCCTGTACATCCCTACTTAACCAATACCTAACACCCTCCAGTCCCTCACAAAAGTATACTGTATGGAATGCCGTCATATCCTCCCCACAGATTCCACACCTTCTGCCCACAATTACCCCTCTGGTTAGTACCTCCCACGACGGTAGTATGCCATGCATAAAACGATACGTTACCTCCCTCACCCTAGGCTTTAACTTCAACTTGCTGAACCTATACCAAATACTCTTCCATGCATACATGGGGAATAATCCTTCAACTGGTACAACAATCCTACACAAAACCCCTATTCGAATTTTCCTGGGTTCTCTAACCAACATTAAAGCCCTCAAAACAGTTTCACATTCCCTCAACTCCACACAACCATACAACTTACCCAACCTATCATGTACTTTTTCCATCTCCCCCCCCCCTGCACTCCTTCGTGCAAAACCTCCCATTTAAGAAACACACATTTAATTCTCCTTCTCAGATCCATCAACCCCAACCCACCCTGGTGCACAGGTAACACTACAACCTCTCACCGCAGCCAATCGCACCTTGAACCCCACAAAAAGTTAAACACCCATATCAGAATTCCCACAATCACCGTCCCTGTTATTGGGAACACGGCTGCTATGTGCCAAACCTTACTATACAATAATACATTTATTACAATCACTCATTGCACGAAAGTCAGATGATGAGGTCACAATGCACCCAGACGCCCCAGAATCCTTTCCATCAATCTATTTGAGTTTTCCTCTCGAGCAGCGTCCAAGTCTTCCTAATAGATGATACCACAAATTTTTAAAGACCCTGTGTGTTTCGTCACAACGTTATAACTCGCCCCCCCTCCACCCAATCACCCAACCCCATGATCATTGACTTCTCGCTATTTACCTGCATCCCTGTTGCATTTCCAAACATTTGCACATCATCCAAAACCCCCAACGCCATCCCCTCTTGAACCAGGACTGTTGTATCATCTACATATCCTATTATTCCAGGCCACACTTTCCCGACCTCCCCCACACCTCCACTCGTGATACATACACAACGTTCAACCATTCTATAGAAGGGGTCCTGAATGCACGCAAACAACATTTGTGACATGGGACACCCCTGCCTAAGTCCCCTACCCATTACAATCTCTTCCACCAAGCATCCATTAATCTGTACCCTCATCTTAGCTCCTTTGTACAACGTGGTTACCCAATTAACTATTTCTTCCCCATAACCCTGCCTCCCAATTATAGCTCCCAATGCTCCCCTGTCCACCCTGTCATAGGCCCCCTGCCAGTCTGAAGCCAACAACGCCGCCCTCCCTCCCTTCCCCCCACAAAACTTCTCAGTATTCCATGACCTTCAAACATCGACCTTCCAGGCAAACCATACTGCGTTTTCGAAACCACTCTCCCTACCACACATTTAAACCGATTACCCAAGACTTAGCGAATAGCTTATAATCAGCATGTAACAGAGATATAGCACGGTACTCCTTGAGGGTGTGCTGCCCCTTACCCTTCTGGACCAACACTACAACTGCTGTTGCTTGCTTGTCCCCCATCACACCCTTCTCCTTCATCTGATTTAATAACCTACCCATGAAACCCCTTATCACCTCCCAATGTTGGAGATAAAATTCAGCCAGGAGACCGTCTATTCCTGGTGCTTTGCCCTTCCTCATTCCCCTTAAAGCCAACTCTATTTCCTCTTCCATTATTACCCCCCTAAAGCCTTCCTATCACTATTCCCTAAATTACACATCACATACTCACACACCTTCTCTAAAGCCACATTCCCCACCCTCCCACTTGTCCAATACCCTTCATGGTATAAACCTTGGTAATAAATACTGACAAGTTGCTTACAGGTCTTTCTAAACCATTTATCAGCATATGCACACATTCCTTTCGTAGTTCGTATCTCCTGACCCACCCTATAACCTCCTGCCATCTCATGTACCTCTAACCTCGGAATAGCTGTAACCTGCTGTCTTTGTTTTTGACGTCACAACACACACGCCAATGGCTTGTCTCCCCAAAGCACCTCCTCTACCCATGCCTGCACCCTTACCGCTTGAAACCTTTCATTTTGTAACTCCCTCAGTCTCCCCTTGACCTCCACAATTTCATCCATAGGATAGCTTTCCTCCACAGCCCCCTGCCCATAACAACCCCTTAACCTGCCCTCTAAATAATTTGAAAGTCCATGTTTTAAATCAGTGATACGTTTTCCCACCCCCACATGATATTTCCTAATCCTTTCCTTTGGCTACACAATCCCACCATTGCACGACATCTTCCACTCCCTGTGCCTCCTCGCTAAGCTCCTTCCACAGGACAGAAAATCCCTCTAACCCCTCCTCATCACTCAATGCACTTATATTTAATTTCCAGTAACTCCTGTATATTTCCGCAAGCGCCTCCCACACAACCTCCACCAACACTGCTCTATGATCCGACCATGCTGCTTCAACAGTTTTGAAAGATTGCACTACAACCCCATGAGAAAGATACACCCTATCTAACCTCGCTGCATATCCTCTCCTAACAAATGTATGCTATGTCTCCGACACCCCCCCTTGAACACGTCCCATAACCTAATATCCCTCATTAAATCCCTTAGGGTCACAGACACATAGCCTGCCCCTTTCGGTTCCACATCAGCCCTCCTAATAACGCAGTTCCAATCACCTCCTACTATTGCCACCATCGGTATTACACGGAAAAAAAACACAAGGTCTTCAAACACAAACTCCTGCTTCACCTGCACGTTATTCTCTGCAGGCGCATATTCACTAATGACGGCCACATGTTTGCCTATCCACCAACCATCTACGCGCAACACCCTTCCCCCTCCACCCTCACTTCTCTGCAAAACAAACGGGCTCGCCTCCTAATTAATATACCCACCCCTCCTTTCAAACAGGCAGATGGCAGGGTTACCACCTGAAACCCTGCCACCTCCAACACCCTACCCTCCTTAAAATTATGCTCCTGAAGGAACACAACATCCACTCTAAATTTATTCAGAAACATTCTAAACCATTCTCTCTTTACACTATTACACAGACCATTAACGTTTACTGTCATACACCGGAGGCCTATTAAAGTTTCCACCCCTGCCTCCTCTTTTCACTCTTCCCTATCTCCCCCCTCTTCTTTTGGTGCCTCCTGTCGTGGCCACCACTACCTTCACTTTCTGCCCATATTTGCTTCCCAGGCCACTGCGCTGGCATTAGGACATCATCTGAATCCGATGCAGCGGCCCTCTTTCATGTGACAATCACATCCTCCATAGCCTGATCTGGGGATGCCTCACAATGTACCTCAACCTCCACTGTACACTGTTGTAATGATCTCGGTGACACCTCAGTCATGCTGTCACTCCCGTCGTCCGAATAGTTCCCCTGTTGCTGATGCACCAGAGCCGTCAACTCGTCTTCTACCACCTTTCCAGGTGCAACCACCTTCTCAGGCAGTGACAAGGACTTCAGAACCTTAGCTAATTCCTCCTCAATTTCCAACACTTCCTCCTGAACTTTTTGCTCATCTCAATCCTCTGGAAGTGTCTCTGGGTCAGGTAACTGGTCATGGGCCTCACCCACTCCCCAAGCCTTATGCACCTCATCCACTATCTCGCTCCATAGACGACCACGCCCTCCTTCACGTCGTTGAGCATCACCTGCTTCCTCCAGTGTAGAAGCGGAAGCCTCCGCCTCTGGGCCAGGAGCTAGTTACCTCTTCCCACACGCCGCGCTATTACCTGGAGTTTACCTGGAGAGAGTTCTGGGGGTCAACGCCCCCGCGGCCCGGTCTGTGACCAGGCCTCCTGGTGGATCAGAGCCTGATCAACCAGGCTGTTACTGCTTTCTGCATGAAAACCAACGTACGAGCCACGGCCCGGCTGATCAGGAACCGACTTTAGGTGCTTGTCCAGTGCCAGCTTGAAGACTGCCAGGGGTCTGTTGGTAATCCCCCTTATGTATGCTGCGAGGCAGTTGAACAGTCTTGGGCCGCTGACACTTATTGTATGGTCTCTTAACGTGCTAGTGACACCCCTGCTTTTCATCGGGGGGATGGTGCATCGTCTGCCAAGTCTTTTGCTTTCGTAGTGAGTGATTTTCGTGTGCAAGTTCGGTACTAGTCCCTCTAGGATTTTCCAGGTGTATATAATCATGTATCTCTACCGCCTGCATTCCAGGGAATACAGTTTTAGAAACCTCAAGCGCTTACAGTAATTGAGGTGTTTTATCTCCGTTATGCGTGCCGTGAAGGTTCTCTGTACATTTCCTAGGTCAGCAATTTCACCTGCCTTGAAAGGTGCTGTTAGTGTGCAGCAATATTCCAGCCTAGACAGAACAAGTGACCTGAAGAGTGTCATCATGGGCTTGGCCTCCCTAGTTTTGAAGGTTCTCATTATCCATCCTGTCATTTTTCTAGCAGATGCGATTGATACAATGTTATGGTCCTTGAAGGTGAGATCCTCCGACATGATCACTCCCAGGTCTTTGACGTTGGTGTTTCGCTCTATTTTGTGGCCAGAATTTGTTTTGTACTCTGATGAAGATTTAATTTCCTCGTGTTTACCATATCTGAGTAATTGAAATTTCTCATCGTTGAACTTCATATTGTTTTCTGCAGCCCACTGAAAGATTCGGTTGATGTCCGCCTCGAGCCTTGCAGTGTCTGCAATGGAAGACACTGTCATGCAGATTCGGGTGTCATCTGCAAAGGAAGACACGGTGCTGTGGCTGACATCCTTGTCTATGTAGGATATGAGGATGAGGAACAAGATGGGAGCTAGTACTGTGCCTTGTGGAACAGAGCTTTTCACCGTAGCTGCCTCGGACTTTACTCTGTTGACGACTACTCTCTGTGTTCTGTTAGTGAGGAAATTATAGATCCATCGACTGACTTTTCCTGTTATTCCTTTAGGACGCATTTTGTGCGCTATTACGCCATGGTCACACTTGTCGAAGGCTTTTGCAAAGTCTGTATATATTACATCTGCATTCTTTTTATCTTCTAGTGCATTTTGGACCTTGTCGTAGTGATCCAATAGTTGAGACAGACAGGAGCGACCTGTTCTAAACCCATGTTGCCCTGGGTTGTGTAACTGATGGGTTTCTAGATGGGTGGTGATCTTGCTTCTTAGGACCCTTTCAAAGATTTTTATGATATGGGATGTTAGTGCTATCGGTCTGTAGTTCTTTGCTGTTGCTTTACTGACCCCTTTGTGGAGTGGGGCTATGTCTGTTGTTTTTAGTAACTGTGGGACGACCCCCGTATCCATGCTCCCTCTCCATAGGATGGAAAAGGCTCGTGATAGGGGCTTCTTGCAGTTCTTGATGAACACGGAGTTCCATGAGTCTGGCCCTGGGGCAGAGTGCATGGACATGTCATTTATCGCCTGTTCGAAGTCATTTGGTGTCAGGATAACATCGGATAGGCTTGTGTTAACCAAATTTTGTGGCTCTCTCATAAAAAAATTAATTTTGATCTTCGACTCTCAGTCTGGTTAGCGGCTTGCTAAAAACTGAGCCATATTGGGACTTGAGTAGCTCACTCATTTCCTTGCTGTCATCTGTGTAGGACCCATCTTGTTTAAGTAGGGGCCCAATACTGGACGTTGTTCTCGACTTTGATTTGGCATAGGAGAAGAAATACTTTGGGTTTCTTTCGATTTCATTTATGGCTTTTAGTTTTTCCCGCAATTCCTGACACCTATAAGATTCCTTTAGCTTAAGTTCGATGCTTGCTATTTCTCTGACCAGTGTCTCCCTATGTATTTCAGATATATTGACCTCTTTTAGTCGCTCTGTTATTCTTTTCCATCGCCTGTAAAGGGAGCGCCTGTCTCTTTCTATTTTCCATCAACTCCTTCTTTTTCTTAGAGGAATAAGCCTTGTGCATACATCGAGTGCCACCAAGTTAATCTGTTCTAGGCATAAGTTGGGGTCTGTGTTGCTTAGTATATCTTCCCAGCTTATATCGGTTAGGACTTGGTTTACTTGGTCCCACTTTATGTTTTTGTTATTGAAGTTGAATTTGGTGAATGCTCCCTCGTGACTAGTGTCATTATGTCGGTCTGGGGCTCCACGCATACATGTCTGAACCTCAATTATGTTGTGATCTGAGTATATTGTTTTTGATATGGTGACATTTCTTATCAGATCATCATTGTTAGTGAAGATGAGGTCTAGTGTATTCTCCAGTCTAGTAGGCTCTATTATTTGCTGGTTTAAATTGAATTTTGTGCAGAGATTTAAAAGCTCGTGTGAGTGTGAGTTTTCATCAGAGCTGCCTCCTGGTGTTATTACTGCAACAATATTATTTTCTGTATTCCTCCATTTTAGGTGCCTTAAGTTGAAATCCCCCAGGAGCAAGATGTTGGGTGCAGGAGCTGGAAGATTTTCCAGACAGTGGTCAATTTTTAGCAGCTGTTCCTGGAATTGCTGGTATGTTGCATCCGGAGGCTTGTAGACTACCACAATGACTAGGTTTTGGTTCTCGACCTTTACTGCTAAAACTTCCACTACATCATTTGAGGCATTAAGCAGTTCTGTGCAAACAAGTGACTCTGCAATGTAGAGGCCAATCCCCCCCTTTTGCCTGTTCACTCTGTCACATCTGTATAGGTTGTAACCTGGGATCCATATTTCGTTGTCCAAGTGATCCTTTATGTGGGTCTCAGTGAAAGCCACGAACATTGCCTTTGCCTCTGCAAGCAGTCCACAGATGAAAGGTATTTTGTTGTTTGTTGCTGGCTTTATACCCTGTATATTTGCAAAGAAGAATGTCATCGGACTGGTGGTATTGTTAGTACTGGGGGGGGGGGATTTTTTTTCTGGCATTAGTATCTGTATCTGTTGATTTGGAGTGGAGGCCATCGACTGTGGTTCCACTCCAGGAATGACTGGATTTGGTGTACGATTTCTGCCATTTCCTGCCAGTATTTTTTCCTTCCTGGCACTAAAAAACCTCTCCCTCTTGAGTGGCTGTGGCTACCCAGGTTTTCCCATGGCCTGGATGTTTTGTGATCATATTCCCCACATAGTCGGCATGTATGTCTTTGCCCAGCATACGACACCATGACCTGTGTCCTGAATTCCTTTAGGTACACATAAGACGGTATGGGGTGTCACAATGTCATTTTCAGGTTAAAAGTGCCCTCTGGCAGACCTGCGTAGGCACCCTTCACCCATGCACCATGCTGGGCCAAATGAACAGTTCCGTATTCCTCAAAAACTTTTCTGATGTCTGTCTCATCAGCCTCAAAGGGTACATTACACAGTTTGATCCATGTATAATGTCTGGATACATCGATCATCCTCACACGAACAGCTGGTGTTGCATCAAGACATACGTCCTGAAAACGGTTGACCAATGATTCATAAACCGTTGCTGAGAGCAGTTTCACAAAAAATCTGCATGCTAAGTTCAATGCTACCATATACAACTCTCCATCCTGAATGCCATACGTGTCTCTGATGATTTTCGGAAGTAATACCTGGGTTGAAACTGGCGTTATTGCCCCACTGAGAAGTTCAACACCGACATTGTTGATCCTGCGTCTATGACTGAACGCCATGTTGACTAATGGTAGTTCTCCTGGGCTGATGGCAGAGGTGCGACAAGCACCACCTTACACTACTGCAGTCAGGGAACTGAAGGGCGTTTGCGCAGGAGGTCCGCACGGCCCGAGAGCAATGCGAACAATGAATATTTTATTAATATTGGGTAATTTTAGGACAGGGGAGGTTGGAAAATACTCTTTCAATTTCTTCGAAGCTTTGGATGGCTTCTTCAGAACAACTAAGAGGTTCCTTGACACCCTTTTTCAAATAGTCTGTGAGAACTGAAGTCAAACTACTTAAATTTGGTACAAAACTTCTGAACAAGTTTACAGATCCAAGGAAACTTCTTAATAACTTTTTGGTAGCAGGGAATGTACTTTTCAAAATGGCTTTAGTCTTATTAGGAAGAGGTGATAAAGTGTTGTCAGAGATAATGAACCCGAGGTATTGTACCTTAGGATAGCCAAGAAAGCACTTCTGTGGCTTGACTGTAAGGCCACGAGTTCTTAGTCTTTTCAAAACGAGCCACAGTGTAGTTAAATGGTCTTCTCAGACATGTGTCATGATATAAATATTATCAGGATACACAGCAATTCACAACTGCAGACCAAACCAAGTTGGGGGTGGTATTGCAATCTATTACTCTAACCAATTATCTTGTATTAGCACCACTTGCTTTAGTGATGAATATGGGGAATACATTTTTGCTAATTTTACTGTAAAAAACCTTAAGACACCTATAACAATCGGTGCCATTTACAGGATACCTCACACAAACATCCCAAATTTCAGTGAAAAATTAAAGTCACTAATAACAAACAGACAAATGAATAAGCACCACCTTCTCTTAGCTGGAGACTTCAACATCAACCTTGGCTTACTAGATGATCAGCCTGTAACTGATTTCATCAACAATATGAACAACACACTTCTCATACCAACAATAACTAAACCAACCAGGCTCACTGAGACAAGTGCAACCATAATAGACCACATATGGACCAATATACTAGCCCCCCTTAAATCAGGGATAATCACAGACAGCACTACAGACCACTACCCTACCTTCCTCCTGACAAACATTAGTAAACCACCACTTGAATACAACAAAGTCTCATTTAGACTCCATGACGAGGCCTCAATAAGGAAGTTCACAGCTGACCTAGAGATTGTTGACTGGCCTACAGAATTCTCCAAGGCCAATGGTATTGATGACTGGACAGACATTTTTCTTAACAAATTATTTAGACTATACAACAAACGTTGTCCTATAAAAAAGAAACAGATCACAAACAAACGGCTTGGTTGCCCATGGCTAACCAGCACCATTCTGAAATTCATTGACAAGAAACACCAATATGAAAAGCAATATAGACAGGGCTTAATACACAAAGATATTCTTAAACACTATTCATCAGTCCTCACCAAAGTAATAAAGAAAGCCAAACAACTATACTACTCCAGTAGATTCAGAGACCTGGAAGCTTTCTACAACAGATGGGAACATAAAAAGTCTGGGCTGAATGGTACTGCCCTTGATACTGACCATGTAGTCAGAAACTGTAAGCTGGAGGTGATGTCCTGGTAGTCAGTAAATGTGGGGCTGATAGTGCTGTCCTGGGAGACAGTAATGGTGAAGCTGGAGGTGCTGTCCTGGGAGACAGTAATGGTGAAGCTGGAGGTGCTGTCCTGGGAGACAGTAATGGTGAAGCTGAAGGTGCTGTCCTGGGAGACAGTAATGGTGAAGCTGGAGATTTTGTCCAGGTAGTTGGGAATTATATGCAGGAAGGAATGCATATAAATGACCTCATAGGGGACAGGAGCCGTAGTGCGGAAACAAGTGTTTACCTGGAGTTTACCTGGAGAGAGTTTCGGGGGTCAACGCCCCCGCGGCCCGGTCTGTGACCAGGCCTCCTGGTGGATCAGCGCCTGATCAAAAAGGCTGTTGCTGCTGGCTGCACGCAAACCAACGTACGAGCCACAGCCCGGCTGATCAGGAACTGACTTTAGGTGCTTGTCCAGTGCCAGCTTGAAGACTGCCAGGGGTCTGTTGGTAATCCCCCTTATGTGTGCTGGGAGGCAGTTGAACAGTCTCGGGCCCCTGACACTTATTGTATGGTCTCTTAACGTGCTAGTGACACCCCTGCTTTTCATTGGGGGGATGGTGCATCGTCTGCCAAGTCTTTTGCTTTCGTAGTGAGTGATTTTCGTGTGCAAGTTCGGTACTAGTCCCTCTAGGATTTTCCAGGTGTATATAATCATGTATCTCTCCCTCCTGCGTTCCAGGGAATACAGGTTTAGAAACCTCAAGCGCTCCCAGTAATTGAGGTGTTTTATCTCCGTTATGCGCGCCGTGAAAGTTCTCTGTACATTTTCTAGGTCGGCAATTTCACCTGCCTTGAAAGGTGCTGTTAGAGTGTAGTCAAAGATAAGATAAAACTAATATTGCAAACAAGAAATACAACAGGAAATAGCAAACAAGAGGACTCCACTAGCAATAGTGAAGATATATTACCAAAAACAACTGGTGGGAGCTCCATTGTTGGTGCTAGGGAAGATAGGAATAAGACAGGTAAACATGCACCAACAGGGAATACAGTCACAGAAACCCAAGGCAAACGGAAACCAAGCCTGTGCACATACTATGCACTTGGTATCTGCTGGCATGGGAAATCTGGAAAAACAGATGGGACGTGCAACTATGACCACCCTAGAAAATGCCGTGCCCATATGACAACAGGAAAATGCAAACTCCCTTCCTGTAAGCTTTTTCACCCTGAAATGTGTACCTCTTCAGTACAGGAAAGACTGTGCTATAACTTAAATTGCCAGGCATACCATCTAAAGGGGACAAAAAGATACAAAACATCCAGGCCATGGGAAAACCTGGGTAGCCACAGCCACTCAAGAGGGAGAGGTTTTTTAGTGCCAGGAAGGAAAAAAAAACTGGCAGGAAAAGGCAGAAATTGTACACCAAATCCAGTCATTCCTGGAGTGGAACCACAGTCGATGGCCTCCACTCCAAACCAACAGATACAGATACTAATGCCGGAAAAAAAATCCCCCCCCAGTACCAACAATACCACCAGTCCGATGACATTCTTCTTTGCAAATAAACAGGGTCTAAAGCCAGCAACAAACAACAAAATACCTTTCATCCGTGGACTGCTTGCAGAGGCAAAGGCAATGTTCGCGGCTTTCACTGAGACCCACATAAAGGATCACTTAGACAACGAAATATGGATCCCAGGTTACAGCCTATACAGAAGTGACAGAATGAACAGGCAAAAGGGGGGGGGTTGGCCTGTACATTGCAGAGTCACTTGTTTGCACAGAACTGCTTAATGCCTCAAATGATGTAGTGGAAGTTTTAGCAGTAAAGGTCGAGAACCAAAACCTAGTCATTGTGGTAGTCTACAAGCCTCCGGATGCAACAACCCAGCAATTCCTGGAACAGCTGTTAAAAATTGACCACTGTCTGTAAAATCTTCCAGCTCCTGCACCCAACATCTTGCTCCTGCGGGATTTTAACTTAAGGCACCTAAAATGGAGGAATATAGCAAATAATATTGTTGCAGTAATAACACCAGGAGGCAGCTCTGATGAAAACTCACACTCACACGAGCTTTTAAATCTCTGCACAAAATTCAATTTAAACCAGCAAATAATAGAGCCTACTAGAATGGAGAATATACTAGACCTCATCTTCACTAACAATGATGATCTGATAAGAAATGTCACCATATCAAAAACAATATACTCAGATCACAACATAATTGAGGTTCAGACATGTATGCGCACAGCCCCAGACCGACAAAATGAGATTAGTCACGAGGTAGCATTCACCAAATTCAACTTCAATAACAAAAACATAAAGTGGGACCAAGTAAACCAAGTCCTAACCGATATAAGCTGGGAAGATATACTAAGCAACACAGACCCCAACTTATGCCTAGAACAAATTAACTTGGTGGGACTCGATGTATGCACAAGGCTTATTCCTCGAAGAAAAAGGAGGAGTAGATGTAAAATAGAAAGAGACAGGCGCTCTCTTTACAGGGGACGGAAAAGAATAACAGAGCGGCTAAAAGAGGTCAATCTATCTGAAATGCGTAGGGAGACACTCGTCAGAGAAATAGCAAACATCGAACTTAAGCTAAAGGAATCTTATAGGAGTCAGGAATCGCGGGAAGAACTAAAAGCCATAAATGAAATCGAAAGAAACCCAAAGTATTTCTTCTCCTATGCCAAATCAAAGTCGAGAACAACGTCCAGTATTGGGCCCTTACTTAAACAAGATGGGTCCTACACAGATGACAGCATGGAAATGAGTGAGATACTCAAGTCCCAACATGACTCAGTTTTTAGCAAGCCACTAACCAGACTGAGAGTCGAAGATCAAAATTAATTTTTTATGAGAGAGCCACAGAATTTGGATAACACAAGCCTATCTGATGTTATCCTGACGCCAAATGACTTCGAACAGGCGATAAATGACATGCCCATGCACTCTGCCACAGGGCCAGACTCATGGAACTCCTTGTTCATCAAGAACTGCAAGAAGCCCCTATCACGAGCCTTTACCATCCTATGGAGAGAGAGCATGGACACGGGGGTCGTCCCACAGTTACTAAAAACAACAGACATAGCCCCACTCCACAAAGGGGTCAGTAAAGCAACAGCAAAGAACTACAGACCGATAGCACTAACATCCCATATCATAAAAATCTTTGAAAGAGTCCTAAGAAGCAAGATCACCACCCATCTAGAAACCAATCAGTTACACAACCCAGGGCAACATGGGTTTAGAACAGGTCGCTCCTGTCTGTCTCAACTATTGGATCACTACGACAAGGTCCTAGATGCACTAGAAGACAAAAAGAATGCAGATGTAATATATACAGACTTTGCAAAAGCCTTCGGCAAGTGTGACCATGGCGTAATAGCGCACAAAATGCGTCCTAAAGAAATAACAGGAAAAGTCGGTCGATGGATCTATAATTTCCTCACTAACAGAACACAGAGAGTAGTAGTCAACCAACAGAGTAAAGTCCGAGGCAGCTACGGTGAAAAGCTCTGTTCCACAAGGCAAAGTACTCGCTCCCTTCTTGTTCCTCATCCTCATATCTGACATAGACAAGGATGTCAGCCACAGCACCGTGTCTTCCTTTGCAGATGACTCCCGAATCTGCATGACAGTGTCTTCCATTGCAGACACTGCAAGGCTCCAGGCGGACATCAACCAAATATTTCAGTGGGCTGCAGAAAACAATATGAAGTTCAACGATGAGAAATTTCAATTACTCAGATATGGTAAACATGAGGAAATTAAATCTTCATCAGCGTACAAAACAAATTCTGGACTCAAAATAGAGCGAAACACCAACGTCAAAGACCTGGGAGTGATCATGTCGGAGGATCTCACCTTCAAGAACCATAACATTGTATCGATCGCATCTGCTAGAAAAATGACAGGATGGATAATGAGAACCTTCAAAACTAGGGAGGCCAAGCCCATGATGACACTCTTCAGGTCACTTGTTCTATCTAGGCTGGAATATTGCTGCACACTAACAGCACCTTTCAAGGCAGGTGAAATTGCCGACCTAGAAAATGTACAGAGAACTTTCACGGCGTGCATAACGGAGATAAAACACCTCAATTATTGGGAGCGCTTGAGGTTCCTAAACCTGTATTCCCTGGAACGCAGGAGGGAGAGATACATGATTATATACACCTGGAAAATCCTAGAGGGACTAGTACCGAACTTGCACACGAAAATCACTCACTACGAAAGCAAAAGACTTGGCAGACGATGCACCATCCCCCCAATGAAAAGCAGGGGTGTCACTAGCACGTTAAGAGACCATACAATAAGTGTCAGGGGCCCAAGACTGTTCAACTGCCTCCCAGCACACATAAGGGGGATTACCAACAGACCCCTGGCAGTCTTCAAGCTGGCACTGGACAAGCACCTAAAGTCAGTTCCGGATCAGCCGGGCTGTGGCTCGTACGTTGGTTTGCGTGCAGCCAGCAGCAACAGCCTGGTTGATCAGGCTCTGATCCACCAGGAGGCCTGGTCACAGACCGGGCCGCGGGGGCGTTGACCCCCGGAACTCTCTCCAGGTCCAGGTAAACTCCAGGTACCCGTATATTACTATCTGCCGGCATATATTTCCCCAGAAAACATACTCTAATCTCACCCCATATCCTTTCCACCCTCACCACCCTCCCCTCCCCTCCCTCTTCCCACTTGAGCACGTGGAAAGGGCTGGACTCCCTCACTGCCACTGCCACCCCACCCTTTAATTTCCCTGAATTACCAACATACATCCTAAAACCGTTCAGCCTCAACTCTCTGCCATATTTGAAATTGTGTTCTTGAATAAAACACACATCAATGTTAAAACACCGCAAAACATCCTTCAACCATACTTGTTTACCGTCAGCTCTAAGGCCATTCACGTTTATCGTTAGACACTTAAAGATTCAGAAAGGGTGGCTTTCCTCTATGTCTCTGTGTCCTGTCTGTTCCACTTTTTGCTGCTTCTGTCTTTTCCCGTGCACTCTTTCCCGTCTGTACCCCCTCCCCCCCCTGTGCACTACCCTGCCCCTTCTTAATCACTCCTGCCCACGTCTTCTTCCCTATACGCTGAGCTGGTGTTATAACCTCCTCTTTCGACGAGCCTCCAGCCCTCTTTCTAGATGTGCCCTCAATTTCCATATCAGTATTTCCATTACCCTTGTGCACCTCAGCTTCCACCTGTAGCAACTGCAACATGCCAGGCTCTGACCCCAGAGGCTCTGGAATCTGCTCAATCAAGTCCTTCTCAACCATCAGAATTCTCCTGTCTGTAGCTGAGTTCTCCTCCGCAGGCACGTCCAGGAAAGACTTAATCATCTCCTGTAGGGGCGTAGATAACTCCTGTGGATCACCGGTCTCTCCCACCCCCACAGGCTGCTGCTCAACTCCCGGGCCCGTTTGCGGGGGAGCATCCGAAGCCACTGGTAGTGTCACACAATACTCTAACACGCCCTCCACTTCGTCCGCCCAATTACCTTTGCCTGCTGCACTCAAAGTCTTCGGCAGAGGTTCCGCCTGAGACTCTGTGACTACTTGCCATTCCCAAGGCCGCAGCGCTGCTGCTTTACCACATCCGGCCGCCATGTGGTCAAAAGCGCCGCACAGGCGACATGTCTTTCGTTGTCCCGCGTAGGTCACGTACAGCTGTGTCCTAAAATCCTCCAGGACAACATACGATGGAATAGGTCTTCTTAAAGACATCTTGATGGTGTATGATCAAGCCGGCAACCCTTCATAGATTCCCTCCGTCCATCTAACTAAAGTTATAGCATGCACCTCACCATATCTTTGAAATGTCTCTCTGATATCTACATCGTCTGCCTCGAAAGGAACGTTGCGGATCCTCACCCAGGTGTAGTATTTTGAGGCATCTCACAGGCGTACCTCCAGACCAGATGATACGGTGATGTTCTTCTCCTGGTACTGGGTCACCGTCCTTTCATATGCCTCCACTGTGCAGAACTTTATGAAGATTCGTGATGATCCATTAAGTGCTATTCCTTGTAATTCTTCAACTTCAATGCCAAACGTGTCCCGTATAATCGTTGGTAATAAAACAGAGGCATTCGTAGGGTAAATTGCCCCTTTAACAAGGTCAACACACACGGTGTTGCTCCTTCTGCGGTAGCTGGCAGCCATCTTGGTGAAAACAGGAAGTTGCGCACCAGAGAAAGCAGGAGCTGTTTGCGCAGTGCGTCCACTCAGCCCGAAAGCGAAGAGGACAATGACAAAATTACTGGTTTTAGGAGATTGGGTGGGAAGAGAGAGTTGGGGATGGAACGTACGTTGGATTATGGTGGACAGGATAAAAGTGTGTGGGATTTTTTTTTTTTATATTTTATTTAAAAAGTCAACAGATGTAATGAACTTTCCATGGCCATATAATACCACATACAAATATAAAAGTTATACATCATGTAACAATAACCAAATTAAGGAGAGTATTGATACATCCATACAAACTACATCAAAACATCAAAAGAAAACCAGATATTCATTACTATGACTTAATGTCATAAGGTACTTTTTTATATTTTTATTTAAAACATAGAACAAATACAATAATTTATAAGAGTATAAAATTAAAAACCATACTAGATATTACAAAACCTCTAGTACACAATCCCGGTACAATTAAAGAACACCATAGATAATGGTCATATTACAACCATATACATAACCCACAACCATATACATAACCCACAACCATATACATAACCCACAACCATATACATAACCCACAACCATATACATAACCCACAAACCCTCCTTTTTTTTAAATATTTTATTTAAAACAGTACAACGTGAAATAATAAAAAAAAAAAGGTTATGGAATCAGTTCTTCCACAAAATTTCATAATTCCTTTGGTAGAATACATTGGGAAGTCTGTGTATGTACACAAATTGTTCCATCCCCCCCGTGTTATTATATCCCTATCCTAAGTTATATAATGGAACACTAGATTTCACATTTATCTACAAAATTCATACCATATACATTATTATACTTATGCAAAGAACCCTAGACCTACCATATGCATTAGTGCTTAACTTTTCATGTTATTTATGTTTTCAGTACCACTCAGTACACCTGCACTCCTGCCTGCTTAAGCGAAAAACCCCCTTGTCGTCCTATAATTCGTGCACAATACGCGCCTCACAATGATGTCACTGATATATTATACATATACTTAAGTATGCATACACATGTGATAACAAGATTGATAGTGTATGTACTCATTTACCTTTACATCCAACTCATCTCCATTCACAACTCACGCTGATGACTAAGCTTTCAATCTAAGCTTTGATTGCATAACATCCAGACAGTTCTGCGCTCACTCTAACCACCCCATGGGGTTTAAGTGTGCTCCGTCTTATATCGTCCATCCACAATTGGCACTCGTTACATATGAAAATTAGAAACCGCTTGAGAAAACATTACCTACAATACACTAATATGAAACTACAAATACATCTTCTAAACGTTTACCTTAGCAGGTACTACACTTGCATATATGATAAGCGACTGTCACACTCAGACATTTGGGATATACAAATCCAATGATGCACTTTGTAAGGATTATATGGCTAATACACCGTATCCTGTCACCCATTTCCTGGGTCTGATCATACCTGCCCTCACACACAAGTGTAATACTTGCGCATACATGAAAGTATATTCCCATTTAACAATGCACGTATTACTTACACTCACACACCTGCATATGATGTCAATGTTTGTATTCATCATTAACCCTATTATACCAGGGTATAACACATTAACTTAATACAATGAAGATTTTTAAGCCTTGAACTATTCTTCACCCCTCACACTTTTCCTTCATACCATCCTATATTCATGCTGACTTCACATTTACTTACCCAATCACCACCACACACCACTGGGAGACTAGCCCATTGTATCCCATTAACCTAAAGATTCCATAAGTCACACAGCCGAAAATCCCGGTAACTCTCCGTAAACTCTGTGTTCCATCCCCTTCCATATACTTCCTTACTGCGACATTTAGTTCTATAAAAAGTAGCTGCTAACACTTTAATCCCTTCACTCCCACCTACTTCTCTCATTGCCCATGAAGTGTACACAAAATCAGTCACTATATATGCCACCGTATTTTTAACCTGCGCACCCACCCGATTAATGTCCAAACTTAACACTCTCAACACCTGCAACCCCCCCCTCCCATAAAACGAATAACCCGCCCTAACCATTCCCTGACCCTCCCTATGCTTTCACAAAAATACACTACATGAAAAATGGATTCCAAATCGCCACACGCTCGGCATTCAAATTCAAAGTTTATTCTCTATAAGGATTACAATGCTGAGTTTACAGAAATTTGGTTATTGTGTGGTTTACATGTAGTAAAATAGTGATTACAGAGTGTACCACTAGAACGCTTAGCATGGCTAGGCATTTCGGGCAGACTTAGTTTTATTCTTAATTGTAAAATATTACAAATTATGAGGTAAGTTGGTATTATGGCTAAGTGACTAAATACTAGTTTGTCAGTTTAGCAATGTGAATGCTTTTGTTTTGGCACAGTACATAGTTTCAGTATTGGAGTATCACAGGATTCATTATTTTAAGATTGAGATTAATATTTCTGTTTATGGTCAAATGAGTGAGTGAGTGTAAGTGTGAACCACCAGGTGGTATTCGTGTTTACAGGGTGTATCAGGGAGATAAGATGTTTTCTAATGGTAGTTTTGAAGGTGATGAATGTGTCTGCAGTTCTAGAGTTCTCAGGTAGGGTATTCCAGATTTTAGGGCCTTTGACATACATTGAATTTTTGTAAAGGTTTAGTCGGACACGGGGAATGTCGTAGAGATGTTTGTGTCTGGTGTTATGCCTGTGGGTTCTGTCACAACTATCAAGAAAGCGTTTTAGGTCAAGGTTGATATTAGAGTTTAAGGCCCTGTAGACGTAGATTGCACAGTAGTAACCTGGAGTTTACCTGGAGAGAGTTCCGGGGGTCAACGCCCCCGCGGCCCGGTCTGTGACCAGGCCTCCTGGTGGATCAGAGCCTGATCAACCAGGCTGTTGCTGCTGGCTGCACGCAAACCAACGTACGAGCCACAGTCCGGATGATCAGGAACTGACTTTAGGTGCTTGTCCAGTGCCAGCTTGAAGACTGCCAGGGGTCTGTTGGTAATCCCCCTTATGTGTGCTGGGAGGCAGTTGAACAGTCTCGGGCCCCTGACACTTATTGTATGGTCTCTTAACGTGCTAGTGGCACCCCTGCTTTTCATTGGGGGGATGGTGCATCGTCTGCCAAGTCTTTTGCTTTCGTAGTGAGTGATTTTCGTGTGCAAGTTCGGTACTAGACCCTCCAGGATTTTCCAGGTGTATATAATCAGGTATCTCTCCCGCCTGCGTTCCAGGGAATACAGGTTTAGGAACCTCAAGCGCTCCCAGTAATTGAGGTTTTTTATCTCCGTTATGCGTGCCATGAAAGTTCTCTGTAAATTTTCTAGGTCGGCAATTTCACCTGCCTTGAAAGGTGCTGTTAGTGTGCAGCAATATTCCAGCCTAGATAGAACAAGTGACCTGAAGAGAGTCATCATGGGCTTGGCCTCCCTAGTTTTGAAGGTTCTCATTATCCATCCTGTCATTTTTCTAGCAGATGCGATTGATACAATGTTACGGTCCTTGAAGGTGAGATCCTCCGACATGATCACTCCCAGGTCTTTGACGTTGGTGTTTCGCTCTATTTTGTGGCCAGAATTTGTTTTGTACTCTGATGAAGATTTAATTTCCTCATGTTTACCATATCTGAGTAATTGAAATTTCTCATCGTTCAACTTCATATTGTTTTCTGCAGCCCACTGAAAGATTTGGTTGATGTCCGCCTGGAGCTTTGCAGTGTCTGCAATGGAAGACACTGTTATGCAGATTCGGGTGTCATCTGCAAAGGAAGACACGGTGCTGTGGCTGACATCCTTGTCTATGTCGGATATGAGGATGAGAAACAAGATGGGAGCGAGTACTGTGCCTCGTGGAACAGAGCTTTTCACCGTAGCTGCCTCGGACTTTACTCTGTTGACGACTACTCTCTGTGTTCTGTTAGTGAGGAAATTATAGATCCATCGACCGACTTTTCCTGTTATTCCTTTAGCACGCATTTTGTGCGCTATTACGCCATGGTCACACTTGTCAAAGGCTTTTGCAAAGTCTGTATATATTGCATCTGCATTCTTTTTGTCTTCTAGTGCATTTAGGACCTTGTCGTAGTGATCCAATAGTTGAGACAGACAGGAGCGACCTGTTCTAAACCCATGTTGCCTTGGGTTGTGTAACTGATGGGTTTCTAGATGGGTGGTGATCTTGCTTCTTAGGACCCTTTCAAAGATTTTTATGATATGGGATGTTAGTGCTATTGGTCTGTAGTTCTTTGCTGTTGCTTTACTGCCCCCTTTGTGGAGTGGGGCTATGTCTGTTGTTTTTAGTAACTGTGGGACTACCCCCGTGTCCATGCTCCCTCTCCATAGTATGGAAAAGGCTCGTGATAGGGGCTTCTTGCAGTTCTTGATGAACACAGAGTTCCATGAGTCTGGCCCTGGGGCAGAGTGCATGGGCATGTCATTTATCGCCTGTTCGAAGTCATTTGGCGTCAGGATAACATCGGATAGGCTTGTGTTAATCAAATTTTGTGGCTCTCTCATAAAAAATTCATTTTGATCTTCGACTCTCAGTCTGGTTAGCGGCTTGCTAAAAACTGAGTCATATTGGGACTTGAGTAGCTCACTCATTTCCTTGCTGTCATCTGTGTAGGACCCATCTTGTTTAAGTAGGGGCCCAGTACTGGACGTTGTTCTCGATTTTGATTTGGCATAGGAGAAGAAATACTTTGGGTTTCTTTCGATTTCATTTATGGCTTTTAGTTCTTCCCGCGATTCCTGACTACTAAAGGATTCTTTTAGCTTAAGTTCGATGCTTGCTATTTCTCTGACCAGTGTCTCCCTACGCATTTCAGATATATTGACCTCTTTTAGCCGCTCTGTTATTCTTTTCCGTCACCTGTAAAGGGAGCGCCTGTCTCTTTCTATTTTACATCTACTCCTCCTTTTTCTTAGAGGAATAAGCCTTGTGCATACATCGAGTGCCGCCGAGTTAATCTGTTTTAGACATAAGTTGGGGTCTGTGTTGCTTAGTATATCTTCCCAGCTTATATCGGTTAGGACTTGGTTTACTTGGTCCCACTTTATGTTTTTGTTATTGAAGTTGAATTTGGTGAATGCTCCCTCGTGACTAATCTCATTTTGTCGGTCTGGGGCTCTGCGCATACATGTCTGAACCTCAATTATGTTGTGATCTGAGTATATTGTTTTTGATATGGTGACATTTCTTATCAGATCATCATTGTTAGTGAAGATGAGGTCTAGTGTATTCTCCAGTCTAGTAGGCTCTATTATTTGCTGGTTTAAATTGAATTTTGTGCAGAGATTTAAAAGCTCGTGTGAGTGTGAGTTTTCATCAGAGCTGCCTCCTGGTGTTATTACTGCAACAATATTATTTGCTATATTCCTCCATTTTAGGTGCCTTAAGTTAAAATCCCCCAGGAGCAAGATGTTGGGTGCAGAAGCTGGAAGATTTTCCAGATATTGGTCAATTTTTAACAGCTGTTCCTGGAATTGCTGGGATGTTGCATCCGGAGGCTTGTAGACTACCACAATGACTAGGTTTTGGTTCTCGACCTTTACTGCTAAAACTTCCACTACATCATTTGAGGCATTTAGCAGTTCTGTGCAAACAAGTGACTCTGCAATGTACAGGCCAACCCCCCCCCCCTTTTGCCTGTTGACTCTGTCACATCTGTATAGGTTGTAACCTGGGATCCATATTTCGTTGTCCAAGTGATCCTTTATGTGGGTCTCAGTGAAAGCCGCGAACATTGCCTTTGCCTCTGCAAGCAGTCCACGGACGAAAGGTATTTTGTTGTTTGTTGCTGGCTTTAGACCCTGTATATTTGCAAAGAAGAATGTTATCGGACTGGTGGTATTGTTGGTACTGGGGTACTGTTGGTACTGTGGATATAAAAGAAACACTGTCTGTTTATAAATTCAAGTCTCTTCTCAAAAATCACTTACTCACACACAACTAAATAAATACTGAATAATTTTATCTAATAAATTATATCTCATATATGTATCTCATTATTGTATCTCATAAATGTCAACCTGTGACCCAATCAAACTTTGTTACTATTTAACTTCATTACCTAACAGAATACTCCATTCTACAGATTACACAGGAACACAGTAATGACCATATGACCTGTCTTTGTAATACTCATTTGTACTAAATTATCTGTTTTACAATAATTTTTGTACCACTGAATATGTCATTGCTTAGTTAATCTTAAGTTAATTTTAAGCCTGCCCATAATGCTCTGCATACAAGGGGCTTTGGCATGCTACACTTTAAAAATTGTATTCCTTGTACTTCTCTGTATCATGTTCAAATAAATAAATAAATAAATAAATAAATAAATATTATGTGCTGTACGTGCCCCGGGTGTTATGGTTCAATAAAGCGTCAGCTACGGTGACCCTTAAGTGCTGTACGTGCCCCGGGTGTTATCGTTCAATAAAGCGTCAGCTGCGGTGACCCTTAACAACAACAATAACAACAACAACACCAGTCAGATTTATTGAAAGTTTTTCATAATTCTTGTTATTATGTGAAGCTCTGGAGTAACTATCACTGTAACACTTATTTGTGAGGTAAGTGAACACTCTCTCATACTTAGTCACGCTTCAGTTCAGTCACACTTCAGTTCAGTCACGCTTCAGTTTAGTCACACTTCAGTTCAGTCACACTTCTGTTCAGTCACACTTCAGTTCAGTCACACTTCAGTTCAGTCACACTTCAGTTCAGTCACACTTCAGTTCAGTCACACTTCAGTTCAGTCACACTTCAGTTCAGTCACACTTCAGTTCAGTCACACTTCAGTACAGTCACACTTCAGTTCATTCACACTTCAGTTCAGTCACACTTTAGTTCAGTCACACTTCAGTTCAGTCACACTTCAGTACAGTCACACTTCAGTTCAGTCACACTTCAGTTCAGTCACACTTCAGTTCAGTCACACTTCAGTTCAGTCACACTTCAGTTCAGTCACACTTCAGTTCAGTCACACTTCAGTACAGTCACAATTCAGTTCAGTCACACTTAAGTTCAGTCACACTTCAGTTCAGTCACACTTCAGTTCAGTCACACTTCAGTTCAGTCACACTTCAGTTCAGTCACACTTAAGTACAGTCACACTGCAGTTCAGTCACACTTAAGTACAGTCACACTTCAGTTCAGTCACACTTCAGTTCAGTCACACTTCAGTTCAGTCACACTTCAGTTCAGTCACACTTCAGTTCAGTCACACTTCAGTTCAGTCACACTTAAGTACAGTCACACTGCAGTTCAGTCACACTTAAGTACAGTCACACTTCAGTTCAGTCACACTTCAGTTCAGTCACACTTTAGTTACCTGGAGTTTTACCTGGAGAGAGTTCCGGGGGTCAACGCCCCCGCAGCCTGGTCTGTGACCAGGCCTCCTGGTGGAACAGAGCCTGATCAACCAGGCTGTTGCTGCTGGCTGCATGCAAACCAACGTACGAGCCACAGAACGGCTGATCAGGAACTGACTTTAGGTGCTTGTCCAGTGCCAGCTTGAAGAATGCCAGGGGTCTGTTGGTAATCCCCCTTATGTGTGCTGGGAGGCAGTTGAACAGTCTCGGGCCCCTGACACTTATTGTATGGTCTCTTAACGTGCTAGTGACACCCCTGCTTTTCATTGGGGGGATGGTGCATCGTCTGCCAAGTCTTTTGCTTTTGTAGTGAGTGATTTTCGTGTGCAAGTTCGGTACTAGTCCCTCTAGGATTTTCCAGGTGTATATAATCATGTTTCTCTCCCTCCTGCGTTCCAGGGAATACAGGTCTAGGAACCTCAAGCGCTCCCAGTAATTGAGGTGTTTTATCTCCGTTATGCGCGCCGTGAAAGTTCTCTGTACATTTTCTAGGTCAGCAATTTCACCTGCCTTGAAAGGTGCTGTTAGTGTGCAGCAATATTCCAGCCTAGATAGAACAAGTGACCTGAAGAGTGTCATCATGGGCTTGGCCTCCCTAGTTTTGAAGGTTCTCATTATCCATCCTGTCATTTTTCTAGCAGATGCGATCGATACAATGTTATGGTCCTTGAAGGTGAGATCCTCCGACATGATCACTCCCAGGTCTTTGACACTTAAGTTCAGTCACACTTCAGTTCAGTCACACTTTAGTCACACTTAAGTTCAGTCACACTTCAGTTCAGTCACACTTTAGTTACACTTAAGTTCAGTCACACTTCAGTTCAGTCACACTTAAGTTCAGTCACACTTCAGTACAGTCACACTACAGTTCAGTCACACTTCAGTTCAGTCACACTTCAGTTCAGTCACACTTTAGTTACACTTAAGTTCAGCCACATTTAAGTTCAGGCTCACACAAGTTATTACAATTATCATACATAGTAACATATACAAAATAATCATTGTGAAAAATTATCAAGGAATTGTAAAAATAATATTGGAGCAGAAGTCTTATAAGACTGAGATGTGACCTGACTCACCATGCTGGGTCATGTGACCTGACTCAGTATGCTAGGTCATGTGACCTGACTCACCATGCTGGGTCATGTGACCTGACTCACCATGCTGGGTCATGTGACCTGACTCACCATGCTGGGTCATGTGACCTGACCATGCTGGGTCATGTGACCTGACTCACAATGCTGGGTCATGTGACCTGACTCACCATGCTGGGTCATGTGACCTGACTCACCATGCTGGGTCATGTGACCTGACTCACCATGCTGGGTCATGTGACCTGACTCACCATGCTGGGTCATGTGACCTGACTCACTATGCTGGGTCATGTGACCTGACTCACCATGCTGGGTCATATGACCTGACTCACAATGCTAGGTCATGTGACCTGATTCACCATGCGGGGTCATGTGATCTGACTCACCATGCTGGGTCATGTGACCTGACTCAGCATGCTGAGTCATGTGTCATCCTGAGTCAAGTGACCTGACTCACCATGCTGAGTCATGTGATCTGACTCACCATGTTGGGTCATGTGACATGACTTGCCATGCTGAGTCATGTGACCAGACTTAGCATGCTGATTAATGTCATCCTGAGACATGTGACCTACTCAGCATGCTGAGTCCTGTGATCTGCCTCACCATGCTGAGTCATGTGACCAGATTTAGCATGCTGATTAATGTCATCCTGAGACATGTGACCTACTCAGCATGCTGAGTCCTGTGATCTGCCTCACCATGCTGGGTCATGTGACTTGGCTCAGCATGCTGAGTCATGTATCATCCTGAGTCAAGTGACCTGACTCAGCATGCTGAGTCATGTGATCTGACTCACCATGCTGGGTCATGTGACCTGACTCAGCATGCTGGGTCATGTGACCTGACTCAGCATGCTGGGTCATGTGACCTGACTCACCATGCTGGGTCATATGACCTGACTCAGCATGCTGAGTCATGTGTCATCCTGAGTCAAGTGACCTGACTCACCATGCTGAGTCATGTGATCTGACTCACCATGCTGGGTCATGTGACATGACTCGCCATGCTGAGTCATGTGACCAGACTCAGCATGCTGATTAATGTCATCCTGAGTCATGTGACCTACTCAGCATGCTGAGTCCTGTGATCTACCTCACCATGCTGGGTCATGTGACCTGGCTCAGCATGCAGAGTCATGTGACCTGACTGAGCATGCTGAGTCAGGTCACATGAGCCACACTTCTCAGCATGCTGAGTCAGGTCATGTCACAAAATCTTCACTCCCACACTGCTCAGCATGCTGAGTCATGTGACCTGGCACCTGACTTATCATTCTGAGTCATGTATCATGCTGAGTCATGTGATCTGACTGAGCATGCTGGGTCATGTGACCTGACTCAGCATGCTGAGTCAGGTGTCAGATCATATGTGAGGTCACATCTCAACCTTATAAACCTTCTGCTGCTGCATTATTATTACTGTTCCTTGATGATGTGAGAAATCATGAGAGTGCTTGGAAATTCACTATTTTTATGACAATGGTTATTTTGTATATTGTGATATTACCTGTTTATTGTGATCTTATTACATAGTAACATATATGTAAATTATCTACGATAACCCAAAATAAAAGTCAGATGAAGTAACTTATTTCCAGTGTTGTTCTTGTAATATTACTAGTAAGCATTGTTTGTTCCATACAGGTTTAGTGCTCCATCATGAATATAATAATAACGAAGTTGTTAACTGGTGTGAGAAATGTCTAGAATTTTGTTACTTGAGAAGACCTGATAAACATGTAACTTGAGTCTTAATGTTTCCTAACATATAAATTATCTTGTTATACTGTTGCTTACGTTGTGTCAAGTGCTTGACCTGGTTGCTACCTGACCTTGCTGCTGCCTGACCTTGCTGCTGCCTGACCTTGTTGCTGGTTGACCGTACTGCTGCTTGACCTTGCTGCTGCCTGACCTTCCTGTGGCTTGACCTTGCTACTGCCTAACTTTGCTGCTACCTGACTTTGCTGCTGCCTAACTTTGCTGCTACCTGACCTTGCTGCTTCCATTAAGTTTAAAGCTGAATTGGAATCTAATTCCTTGCTTCCTTTCCTTGATGTCCATCTCCACTGCTCAGATACAGGTTTTTCCTTTTCCGTTTACTGCAAACCTATGCACAGTGGCATGTACATTCACTACTTTTCCTATCATGCTTCCCCTGTCAAGAAAAGTGTTCTTATCTCCCTCTTTCTCCATGCCCTACATATCTGTGATCCTCAGTTCCTTCCAGCAGACATTTCCACTCTTTCATAATTCATTTTCTCGTCTTGGCTACCCTTCCAATTTCATTGACTCTGCCCTCTCACGTGCTAAACGTAATTTCTTCTCTCCCAAACTCTCTACCCCTGGGAACTCGTCTGTCCTCTGCCTTCCCTACATTTCCGGTCTTTCTAATCTCAACAATTCTCTCCGTCCCCTAGACATCAAGCTTACTTTCCACCAGACTAACACTCTTCGCACTAATCTCATTCATACCTCTCCTACCTCTACAGATGTTCCTGGTGTCTACTCTATTTCTTGTTCCTCCTGTCCTCTTCAATACTTTGGAGAAACTGGTTGATCTCTTTCTGACAGACTTAGGGAACACAAAAATAGTGTTAGGCTTGCCGACACTAATAATGCTCTTTTCTATCACGTCAGAGATCATAGCCATCCTATTGATTGATCTTCTGCTAAAACTGTCTTCCCTACTTCCAACTTTAACAGTCGCCGTCTGGTTGAATCCACCCTAATACACAACTTTCCTTGTATGAATCTTAGTCCTGGCTTCGTCTCTGTAGATGCCTTCCTCTCCCACTACGTTGTAAAATGCTCCAAACACCCGTGACTTAACCTGAGTCCTCCTTTTTTCTTCTCCCTCTTTCCCTTTCCTCTTTCCTTTTTTCTTTTCTCTTCTGGGTTGTCTTTCTTTCTTCTGTCTTGTGTTTCTGTTCCTTCATTATTTATTTCATTACTTCCCCTCCCCCCACCTCTGTGTACTTGCTCTCCCTCTGTGAGCACTTAGCTCCCTTACAGTGCTCCCCTTTTCTTTGTATTTGACTGGCTCCTCCTCCTCCTTAATTCCCCACTGCTACTACCACTACTACTTCTACTACCACTACTACCACCTCTACCTCTTCCTGCCTATATATACCAGTCCTGCTCCACTTCTCGTTAGTATGACTTTGTAAAAGGTCCAAGTCGGACTGAAACGTCATCGTAAGCTCCTCTCTTCTATGTGTGGGTTATCTGTGTACAACACACACCCTGGCTTTCCACAATACTTCTGTCTGTGTCATCTGACACATGCTAACCGGATTACACACACCCTGGCTTTCCCCGTGTCCATGTCCTCTGACACAGAGAGATCCACAGGTCCTTGAGGTCTGCTCCAAAACCCTTCAGCAGGTCAACAAAACCATACCACGGACAGGGATAGAACACGTGATCAGAGAGTCAGGAGTTCTGAGACTCTCTGATTGCGGGTTCTATTCCCGTCTGTGGTATGGTTTGTTTGCAATCGTGTCATTACGATTTCGTGAGTCAAGTTGACGGCTTTGAGGGGACTTAAGCTAGAGTTCATCACAGCCATGCTAGCTGGAGATTCGTCTGTAAAAACTTGCATTTGTGGTCACAGTGGTGCCTATGCTAACCTTCCTATGGTGTAGAAATATACCTAGTTGGATGAATCTTATTGTGGCTAGCTGGCCCAGAAGCTAACGCGATAGTTTGGAGTTCTGAGACTCTCTGATCTTGGGTTCTATCTATGTCTGTGGTATGGTTTGTTTGCAATCGTGTCATTACGATTTCGCGAGTCATGTTGATGGCTTTGAGGGGACTTAAGCTAGAGTTTATAACGGCCACGTTAGCTGGAGATTCGTCTGTAAAAAACTTGCATTTGTGGTCACAGTGGTGCCTATGCTAACCTTCCTATGGTGCAGAAGTACAGTGGACCCCCGCTTAACGATCACCTTCCAATGCGACCAATTATGCAAGTGTATTTATGTAAGTGCGTTTGTACGTGTATGTTTGGGGGGTCTGAAATGGACTAATCTACTTCACAATATTCCTTATGGGAACAAATTCGGTCAGTACTGGCACCTGAACATACTTCTGGAATGAAAAAGTATCGTTAACCGGTGGTTCACTGTATACCTAATTGGATAAATCTTATTGTGGCTAGCTGACCAATGGCTAATGTGACTGTCTGGAGTTCTGAGACTCTCTGATTGTGGGTTCTGTCCCTGTCTGTGGTATGGTTTGTTTCTTTCAGCAGGTGTCCACAGATGTACACCATGATGCAATCTGGTGAACCTCAAAGGTCAGTCACTAGCAGGTGTATTCCATGACCTATGACAACATTCACTAGACTCTGCACCAGTTGGTGCAGAGTCTAGTGAATGTTGTCATAGGTCAGTCTCCAGCAGGTGTAGAGTCTGGTGAATACAGTGGACCCTCGACCAACGATATTAATCCATTCCTGAGAGCTCATCGTTAATCGAAATTATCGTTAGTCGAGTTAATTTTCCCCATAAGAAATAATGGAAATCAAATTAATCCGTGCGAAAGTATTGAAAAAAAAATTTTACCACATGAAATATTAATTTTAGTACATACAAACTGAAGAAGATATGTACAATTACATGACACTTACCTTTATTGAAGATCTGGTGATGATTGATGGGATGGGAGGAGGGGAGAGTGTGGATGGTGTTAGTGTTTAGAAGGGGAATCCCCTTCCATTAGGACTTGAGGTGTCAAGTCCTTTTCCGGGGTTACTTCCCTTCTTCTTTTAATGCCACTAGGACCAGCTTGAGAGTCACTGGACTTCTGTTGCACAACATATCTGTCCATAGAGGCCTGTACCTCCCGTTCCTTTATGACATTCCTAAAGTGTTTCACAACATTGTCAGTGTCACAATTAAACACTTGTTCAGGTTTCAGTTCTTCACTGTCTATGTACTCCTTGAATTCCTGCACATATTTTTCAGCTGCTTTTTGGTCCGAACTGGCAGCCTCTTCATGTCTTATCACACTATGTATGTCACTACGATTCTTAAATCTCTCAAACCAACCTTTGCTGGCCTTAAATTCACTCACATCACCACTGGTTGCAGGCATTTTTCTAATTAAATCGTCATGCAACTTCTTAGCCTTTTCACATATGATCGCTTGAGAGATGCTATCTCCTGCTATCTGTTTTTCGTTTAACCTCACCAATAACAGTCTCTCAACATCTTCTATCACTTGCAATCTCAGTTTCGAAAACATAGTTGCACCTTTGGCAAGAACTGCTTCCTTGATTGCCGTTTTCTTGACTACAATAGTAGCGATGGTTGATTGGGGTTTTGTGTACAACCTGGCCAGCTCGGAGACACGCACTCCACTTTCATACTTAGCAATGATCTCTTTCTTCATATCCATAGTAATTCTCACCCTTTTTGCTGTAGGGTTGGCACTAGAAGCTTTCTTGGGGCCTATGGTGACTTATTTTGCAGGTGCAATTACTAAAAACGCTGTGATAATATGAAATGTTCTGTTTGTATGTTTGGATGGGACCGCGGTGGCTGGCTGGCTTGTAAACACTAGCCACAAGTGAACGCGTCTCGAATGGAACGAATCGTGTTGGTTGAGTTTTTTAGCGCTAGTCGAGGCAAAATTTTTGCAGGTTGACTACTTAACCAGCAGTTTGGTAGAAGGTTGTAACACCTTTCATCCTACATTAAGACTACACATATTTTAAGGTAAATAATGAGTGTACTGTATGTGTATTTTATCTCTATTGGCTGCTTTAAATATTGTATTTTAAGTCTGGGACGGGGAGCAAGGGCTACCTACACCTGACTTCCTATAAATAAGTACTACTCACCTCTCGCCCTTCATTAAGACTACAAATATTTTAAAGTAAGTAATGAATGTACTGTGTATGTATTTTACTTTTTTATTGTGTTTTAAATCCTTTCAGGGACCAAGGCCAAAATCTGAAGGGGTGTCCCAGTGTCCAAGAAATTTAAAAAAAAAAAAAAAGATTTTTTCTTACAGAATTAAAGATAATATTTTTGTGAAGGTAATAAAACAAAAAAAAAATTCTGATCAGTGCTTACCAAGATACAGCAGCGGGAAGTTGACCCAAAATGACCGGGTGGCGGCAACATCAGCGACTTCCTAAAATCGCATTTTTTTATTTTACGTTTTTTATGCTTTTTTCTTTTTTTTTCTTTTTCTAGTAACATTTGTGGCCTGTGAGACCAATATAATGTATATTGTATAAGTGTACACCCATTGTATTCAACACAATAACTGCACTAATTTGTTTATCATTATATTGCTTACAAAATTTGTTTACAAGTTTATTGTAAACAAAATGATGAAAATATTAGTGCGGTTATTGTGTTGAATATAATGGTACCACATAGTACCACATGGTACAATGGTGCCATAGGGTGCAACAGTACCATATGGTACAGTGGTACAGTGGTACCATATGGTACAATATGGTACAATGGCACCATTTGGTACAATGGTACTGTTGTATTCAACACAATAAACACACTAATATTTTCTTCATTATTTCATTTACAATAATTGTTTGCAACAAAAATATGCAAAATGTTGTATATTAGTAATGTTCTATTATATATTTACAAATGTACAGCCACTCGACATGTTCCTTGAGGTGGATGACAAAGCACTTTGTCTTGGAAACTGTCGAGTCATTAGCTAGCTTGTGTCGCCACTCACTCAGTCTTGGCTGGTGCCTTGTGGTATCAACATCTCCAACTGACCATATGGTATATGGTATTAATTTTTATTTATTTTTTTATTTATTTATTTCATATGTTACAGGGTATCATATGTTACAGGGTACCATATGGTACATTGTACTGTATGGTATAGCATACCATACAGTATAGGATACCATATGGTGCAGGGTACCATATGGTGCAGGGTACCATATGGTGCAGGGTACCATATGGTGCAGGGTACCATATGGTACAGGACACCATATGGTACAGATACAGGGATCCCTATGGAAATAAGTCACCCTGACTTTTTTGGGTTATCCTTGGATTTTATGCATATGCTGCTATGTATGATAATCTATGTAACTGTATTTGTGTACACCTGAATAAACTTACTCAGGCAGATGTGGCAGCGTTAGTCTATTTCGGTATACACAAATAAAGTTACATAGATTATCATACATAGCAGCATATGTTTGGAGAACCTTGGATAACCAAAAAAAGTCAGACAGACTTATTTCCATTAGGGTCCCTGTACCCTGTATCATATGGTACAATGTACAATATGATATAATGTACCATATGATACAATGTACTATGTGGTACATTGTACCATATGGTACCATTGTACCTTATGATACCATTGTATATGACACTATTGTACCATATGGTACCATTGTACCATATGGTACAATGGTACCATATGGTTCAGAACCATATGGTTCAGAACCATAGAATTCCTCTTCAGATCCACTTCCATCAGTCTTAGAACTGTAATTTGTGAAGAGGAGAGTCAGAATTCGCCAGGAGAGTGAGTGGGGAGTGAGAGCTTTCTTGCACCCAGGCATGATGAACAAAGCTACTTTGGCGGCATTCCCACAGTGCCATGCAGCCTTCCAGATTTTTTCTATAGTGTGCACACTGACCACCCAGACCCATTCTCTAAGATGTAGGCCTACCAGCCTTCTTGCACTAAATTTGATGCTGCTAGAATTTTGGCATAGATCTACAGTTTGGACCCTCACCATAAAGCCGTAGATCTATGGCATGGACCCTGAAAGCGTTAATGCCTAATTTTCATAATAACTTATTATAAGTGGAAAAAATGGCATTCTGCTTTCTGGCAATGTCTGCTTTCCGACAGTAGCCTGGAACCTAACCTGCTATGTAAGTGGGGCTATACTGTACTTTAAAATCCCTCTCCCCAGTCTAGGACTTATTATTGTCACCTAACACCCAAGTACCAACTTACTGCTAGGTGAACAGGAGCAGTAATTATAAAGAGACATGCCTATCATTCATGTGTGCCTGATAGCAATCCCCGGTATGTAGCTGAGGGCACTGTTAATCAAGCCACCTTGCTGCCTGGGTATCTCACTGCTGACTTAGCAATGTAGTAAAGTAGTTTGGTTCCTCATAATAACACCTTTATAAATGTCATGATAAATGCCATGTGATACAGTTAACCATGTTGAGATATGATAAGATTTTATGGAATTTTTTTATCCAGAGGCTTGTCCACCCAGGATAACCCAAGAAAGTCAGTGCATCATCAAGGACTGTTTCTCACATTTCCATTGGGGTTCTTCAATCTTGTCTCCCCTATGATGCAATTATTATGCACGGCATAGTAAAAAATTGAATTAAAAAATGCTCCATATATAATGTCAGTCCTGAAGAGTAACCAGGATAGGACAGGAGAAGGTGAAGTGTGATTTTGAGTCAGTACTGTAAGTGCATTGGCTGGAGCAAGATGTCTTAGGATGTATAAGTAGGGGGATGGTGAGTTTGGAGAAGTTTAGGCCATAGGCTATTTTATTGGTTTTGGTGCTCTCATGTTTATCTGTAAGGCCCTGGTATGAGGAGAGGCCTGTTTAAGTTTTGGGAGAGCACTTGTGTAGTGTTGTGCCTGCAGGCTAAGAAGATGGCAGAAGAGAGGGGTCATGGATCCTCCCTGTTTATAAATGTTTGTTTTTTTAACCACTAGTAGCAGTGTGCTAGTGAGCTAGTGTGAGTACCTGGTGAAGGTGTACTGGTGTTTCGTGATTTTTGTATGTTGTATGTTGTATTTGTAAGTTTACTATTTATATAGTTATATTTTTGTATGTTTAGTTTTTGTGTCCTTCCTTATAATAAATATAAGCACAGTGGTCCCCCGACTTATGATATTAATCCATTCCAGAGAGCACATCGTAAGATGAAATTATCGTAAGTTGAATTAATTTTCCCCATAAGAAATAATGGAAATCAAATTAATCCGTTCAAGACATCCAAAAAGATGAAAAAAAAAAAATTACCACATGAAATATGCATTTTCCTACACACAAACAAAGGATACATGCACAATATGCACCTGCCATCTGACTTACGACCGAGTTCGGTTCCAAGAAAACCAGTCATAAGTCGAAATGGTCGTAAGTCGAACTTTACTACTGAATATCAAAAAAACATTTTTGTAATGACTTTATTTTATTGTTTTATTGTGGTATTTCATGTTTTACTTTACTTTTTATGTTGTTAGTACTGTATTTTATACTGTAAGGTTTAGGATAAACACTGTGTACAACACAAATAGTTGTTTATTTCCCAGAAATTTGGCATAAAAAACACGGTCGTAAATCGAGTGGTCATAAGTCGAGCAGGTCGTAAGTTGGATGGTAGGTGTATATTGTGTAATGAAGAATAAATGACACTTACCTTTATTGAAGATGTGGTGATGAGTGATGGGATGGGAGGAGGGGAGATGATGGAGGTGTATAATTTTTTTGGAAGGAGAATCCCCTTCCATAAGGACTTTAGGTATCAAGTCCTTTTCTGGGGTTACTTCTCTTTTATTTTTAATGCCACTGGGAACAATTTGAGAGTCACTGGACCTCTGTCACACCAAAAATCTGTCCATAGAGCTCTGTACCTCGCGTTCCTTAAGATTTTTTTAAAGTGGTTCACAACATTGTCATTGTAAAACTCACCAGCACGGCTTGCAATAGCTGTGTCAGGGTGATTTTCTTCCATAAAGGTTTGCACCCTTGTCCACGTTGTACACATTTCCTTAATTGTTGAAGAAGGTAACTTCCTCGGTTTTTCTCTCCCCTCCTCTGAAGCAATTTCCTCAGTTGTGGCCTCTAGCTGTTGCAGATGCTCTTGCTGCTCATCAGTGGTTAGTTCTTCATCTTTGTCCTCCACCAACTCTTCCACATCCTTGCCACTAACCTCCAACCCCAAGGAGTTCCCCAATGCCACAATAGATTCTACAACTGGCATAGGCTCCTCAGGGTTAGCCCCAGACCCTTCAAAATCCCTTTGTTGTACACATTTTGGATACAATTTCCTCCAAGCAGAGTTCAAGGTCCTCTTAATCACTCCCTTCCAAGCCTTACCTATAAGGACTATGCAATTGGGGATACTGAAGTGATCTTTCCAAAATTCTCTTAGGGTCAATCAAGTGTCTGAGGTCGCTTCAAAGCAGTTTTGAAACATTGCTTCCAGCATTAGCTGTGGTGGGAGGGGACTGGAATAGCATCATACGCCGCAGGGATGTGGAACCTAGGGAAGCAGGATATTGTTCTGGCATTCTGAGGGACCTGTTAACCGGGGTGGGGTTGGTGGATGTGGAGGGGAGGGCAGCTTGGGAGGTGCAGCACACCTTTGTGAGGCAGGGGTATGCTGCATGTCTGGACAGGATATATGTGACAAGGAAAGCAGTGATGCGGAGTGTAAGGGTTTTGGCTGTGTTTTTTCTGATCATAGAGGTGTTTTGGTGGATTTGGGATGGGAGGGTAGGCCGAATAGGTATAAGAGCTATTGGAAATTGAATGTTCGGTTGCTTCAAGATGTTGAGGGGAGGGTACTATTTGCACAATGGTGGAAAGGCTTATGGGAAGGGATGGAAGTCAATGGGGATGTGTTGAGATGGTTGGATGTGATGGCAAAGATGAGGATTCGAGAGTTCTATGTACGACAGGGACGGCATGAGAATCAGTTGGCTTATGGGCTTATTAGGTATCTTGAGGGGCTGTTAAAGGAGTATTATGAGAGAGGAAGGGGGGATGGGAGCCCCAGTGGCTGACATAGAGGGAGTGAAGGAACGCCTAATGGAAGAGCAAAATGAGAGGTTTGATGCAGCAAGGGCAGGGGCACTGGTGTGTTGCAACGGAAATGGTGGGTTTGAGGGTTCTTGAGGACATCGAGAGGTATAGGGAGGGACAAGATTTGGTGACAACGGAGGGGATGGGAGGGTAAGTTGATGCTTGGCTTAGTGCATATATGAGGAGTGTGGGTGTGAGACAGGGGGCTTTAAGAGAGACGGGGGGATGGGTGCAGTGTGTGCTGGACAGGGATGACAGGGAGCATTTACAGGGGCCTATTGTGGAGGAAGAGGTGTGGACGGCTTTAATGAGTATGAGCAGGGGTAAGGCGCCGGGAATAGATGGGCTGCCTGCGGAGTTTTACATACAGAATTGGGGAGTATTAAAATACTTTTTGGTGAAATTATTTAATATCATAAAAGAGAGGGGTGCATTGGGACTGTTGCAGGTGACAGCACTAGTAGTTTTGGTGCCAAAGGGTGAAAGTCAATGCACGGTGAGAGATTACCGGATGATATCACTCATGTGCACAGACTACAAACTTTTTGCAAAAATTTTGGGAAATCGTATAAAGAAAGTCATTGGAAAGGTAATAGTGAGGGGTCAGTATGGGATTCCAGGGAGATCAATGTATGAGGGGCATGGGGTTATTAGAAGGTTTATTGAGGGTTTGCGAGAGGGGAAACGAGGGGTATTGGCGTTGGATTGGAGAACGGCATATGACAGTGTCGAGAGAGAGGCTCTGTGGAGAATCACGGAGCGGCAGGGGTTCAGGGAGGACATTGTAGATTGGGCATGTACTTTATATCAGGGAGCCGGGATGTGTGTACAGATTATTGGGCGGGTGGGGTTGCATGTGGAAATGGGCAGGGGACTGAGGCAGGGATGCCCGTTATCACAAATATTATTTGCATGTTTACAGAATCCGTTTTATAGGGCAGTGGAAAGGTGCATACAGGAAGGGGTAAGGGAGGACATACGAGGTGGGAGTCCCAGTATCATAGGTTATGTTGATGACACAACCGTCCTAGTGAGTGGAAGGGAGGGATTGGAGGGTCTGGAGAGAGTTATAAATGTTTTTGGGATGGAGTTTACCTGGAGAGAGTTCCGGGGGTCAACGCCCCCGCGGCCCGGTCTGTGACCAGGCCTCCTGGTGGATCAGAGCCTGATCAACCAGGCTGTTGCTGCTGGCTGCACGCAAACCAACGTACGAGCCACAGCCCGGCTGATCCGGAACTGACTTTAGGTGCTTGTCCAGTGCCAGCTTGAAGACTGCCAGGGGTCTGTTGGTAATCCCCCTTATGTGTGCTGGGAGGCAATTGAACAGTCTCGGGCCCCTGACACTTATTGTATGGTCTCTTAACGTGCTAGTGACACCCCTGCTTTTCATTGGGGGGATGGTGCATCGTCTGCCAAGTCTTAGATTTAGATTTTGCCACCGAAGTGGCTAGTTTATTGTGCACCCCATATCCATCCTGTGGACGGTAGCGTGAGAGCATATGGATACACAAAAGGCCTAGGAACTAGGCCCCAAAGGGTTAACAGGAATACATATGGATTTATATCTACATATCTATAGTTCACTTATCTGTTACAAGCAAATTTAGGAAATTTGCTTAGTATATCTGGTATCTTATTTTCATTAATAAGATATCTTGACATGTCACATAGGTTATTATACTGTCTGTCTCTGTATTCCTCAATAAGTGGACAATTAAGCACATAGTGTTCAAGAGAATGACCATATGCCTGATCACATAATTTACATTTAGTTTGATCATCATCTGTGTGTCTCCCAAACTGCCAGAAGTACTTATAACCAAGCCTAAGCCTGGCCACTACAACATCAGTCAGTCTGTTCACATTGCAAGTTGCTCCATAAACATACTTATCTACGTTCATGTTATCATAGTGGGTTATAGATCTACTCAGGCTTCTAACTGCATTCCTATAACAATCATTTTCATTATTTACTTCTCTCCTAATATTATTCCTAATGCTAGACACAGTTATACCAAAGTTATATTCTACATTCTCCTTCTCGATACTCTTCTTGGCTAACATATCAACTTTATCATGAAGGAGTAATCCAATGTGTGATGGGATCCATAGCAATTGTACATTAATTCCTTTTTCCCTAATTTTTGAGTATCTATACCTGGCTTCCCCAATGAGCATGTTGTTGGAGTCATTATATGAGCCAAGAGCCTTCAATGATGACATAGAATCAGTAATGATGATAGAGTCAAGCTCAGTGTCATAGGTTAGCTTTAGCGCCATTAGGATTGCAAACAATTCAGTTTGCAGTGTAGACGCCCAGTTGTTAATTCTTATGCCTAACTCAACAAATTTATTATCGTTCTTAACTAGGGAGGTGGCAACAAGAGCAGATGCAGCCCTGCCAGAAGACTCCTGTTTAGATCCATCAGTGTATATAACTTGTGATAACTTGTTACTACCAGCTAGGTGAGAAATTTCTTCTTGAGCAGTTGCTCTAACAAGAGATTTAAGGAAGGGATTACTAGCAATGAGCTTCTTGGGAGGAACTTGTAGGTATGTGATATTAAATGAACACATCTACCATGGAGGGGTGAAATGCTCTTGTTGCCTACAGTGATACAGTTCATGCAGGTTATAAAACTTAATGCAATTGCACGTTTTCACAATCCATTTAGATCTGTGTGTATTTACCTCTAGACACTTGGTAAGATTCACTGTGACAGTGTCTGGTTCGTTTCTCAACATTCTAATACCGAGTACAGTGTTAATTTCGACAATCCTATCACTGATACTAGAAATACCAAGCTACTTCCTCATGTTAAGAACTTTTGTAGATCTGGGACAGCCAAGAATAATCCTGAGAGCTTCATTTTGCATTAACTCCAAGCGTCGGAGAGAACTTTCTCTAGCTAATATCAACATGGGAGCAGCATAATCAATTAAGGACCTAACATAGGCTATGTACATCATTCTCACGATTCTCACATTTGCACCATAGTTGGGATTGTAGCCAGCAACAGCTTTGAGAGCATTTAGCCTAGCTTTACATTTCTTGTTTAGTTGTGGTATAGTGGATTTGTTAAAGGGTACATCTACACCAAGATATCTGTAAGTTTTAACGTAGCTAATGATTTCACCCTGCAAATAGATGGGTGGGGGATGTCGTTTGCTTGTTAATATCTTAGTTTTAGAGGAAGATATTATGAGGCCTAGTCGATTACAAATTGCTTGAACTTCATTAAGAATGGTATTCATCTTATGCCCTGTTGTATGGATCATGATATCATCAGCATAGCTTATAGCTATATGTTTAGGTGAGGCAGGTAGAGCATTTAGGAGAGCATTAATCAGAATATTAAATAGCATGGGACTAAGAACTCCTCCCTGCGGTGGTAAAACTAGTAGAGATGTGTGCAGTGAGAAAGGTGGAAATACAGTTCTGCACACTTTTACCTTTCATGAACCCATAGAGGTAGGGGGAAAGTTGATGTCTGATTCTGTAGTACAGTCTGTTAAGCATCATTCTTTCAAAAGTTTTACAAAGACAACTAGTTAAGGAGATCGGCCTAAATGTATCAGGCTGTTGGGGCTTAGGGATATTTATACCTTTCCAAGCCAAACTCAAAGGGGTGGACCTATTTAATCCACTAACAAACTGTTCCCATTCCTGTTGCCTAAGTTCTCCCTTTCTATTCCTTGCATTTGTTAGTGCAGCTTGGAACGTTCTGAGCAGGTCTGGGGTTCTACATTCACGGTATGCTTTACCAATCCTCCTAGCTGCATGTGTTAGATTGCGCAGCTGTGGATCATTATAGTATTTACATTGGTTTTTATTGTTATTCTTTTGCTTTCGTAGTGAGTGATTTTCGTGTGCAGGTTCGGTACTAGTCCCTCTAGGATTTTCCAGGTGTATATAATCATGTATCTCTCCCTCCTGCATTCCAGGGAATACAGGTTTAGGAACCTCAAGCGCTCCCAATAATTGAGGTGTTTTATCTCCGTTATGCGCGCCATGAAAGTTCTCTGTACATTTTCTAGGTCGGCAATTTCACCTGCCTTGAAAGGTGCTGTTAGTGTGCAGCAATATTTCAGCCTAGATAGAACAAGTGACCTGAAGAGTGTCATCATGGGCTTGGCCTTCCTAGTTTTGAAGGTTCTCATTATCCATCCTGTCATTTTTCTAGCAGATGCGATTGATACAATGTTATGGTCCTTGAAGGTGAGACCCTCCGACATGATCACTCCCAGGTCTTTGACATTGGTGTTTCGCTCTATTTTGTGGCCAGAATTTGTTTTGTACTCTGATGAAGGTTTAATTTCCTCATGTTTACCATATCTGAGTAATTGAAATTTCTCATCGTTGAACTTCATATTGTTTTCTGCAGCCCACTGAAAGATTTGGTTGATGTCCGCCTGGAGCTTTGCAGTGTCTGCAATGGAAGACACTGTCATGCAGATTCGGGTGTCATCTGCAAAGGAAGACACGGTGCTGTGGCTGACATCCTTGTCTATGTCGGATATGAGGATGAGGAACAAGATGGGAGCGAGTACTGTGCCTTGTGGAACAGAGCTTTTCACCGTAGCTGCCTCGGACTTTACTCTGTTGACGACTACTCTCTGTGTTCTGTTAGTGAGGAAATTATAGATCCATCGACAGACTTTTCCTGTTATTCCTTTAGCACGCATTTTGTGCGCTATTACGCCATGGTCACACTTGTCGAAGGCTTTTGCAAAGTCTGTATATATTACATCTGCATTCTTTTTGTCTTCTAGTGCATTTAGGACCTTGTCGTAGTGATCCAATAGTTGAGACAGACAACAGGTATGGCAACAGGTATGGCAGTGAATGTGCATAAATCAAAGCTCATGAGATTGGGTGAATGGGATGGGTGGGAGGGCGGGGGTGGGGGGAAGAGGTGGTGTGTCGTGGACCGGGTGAAAATTTGTGGGGTTGTGTATATGGGTAATGCTCAGATGGCGAGGGAGGTTAATTCAAAGGGTGTGGTAGATAGAATATTGGGAAAATTGTCAGGATTGCGGCCGACACATCTTATGCTACACCAGAGGGCCATTGTGGTCAATGTGCTTTTGTACAGCAAAATATGGCATGTGGCAGTTTTGTACCCTTTGGTGTATGGGGATGTCCGGAGATTGTTGAGCAGAGTTTTCCATTTTATCTGGGGTTCGGGATGCTGTTGGTTGAAAAGGGAGGTGGTAACACTTCCGGTGGCCTTGGGAGGGCTGGGGTTAATTCACTTGGAAAGAAGGTTGAAGTGAGTATATGTGAAACAGGGGTTTCTAAGGGTTCGGGGGGAGGGGAGTGGAGGATTGGGGATACTGCAGGGAGATATTCAGAGATGGTGGAAGGGACAGGATTTGAGAGATCGTGAGGAGTTGTTGTGTCTATTGATGATGGTCAGAGATCTGAGAAACATGCGGGTAGGGTCCATGAAGAGGAAGTTATGGCCTAGGGTGGCAGTGGCAACAGAAGGAGTGTACCCAATGTACGCATGGGAAGACATTTGGGGTCGATTAAAAGGGTTATGCATCCGGCCACACTTGAGGGAGGTAATGTATAGGTTTCTTCACAGAATATTGCCATCTGGGGTTGTATTACAAAATAGGCGAATAAGGGAGGGTGGGGAGTGTCAGGTTTGTGGGTAGATGAATCAGCTTTTCATGTAGTTTTTTTTTTTTTTGCGAAAGCCTAGGGGTTGTGCGGGAATGGTTAGGGAAAGTAATCCGGTATGTGGGGGGGAAAGGGTTGTCGGTTTTGAGAACGCTCAGTTTAGATGTAGGTGAGGTAGGGGTAAAGATTCAAAGGGCAGTGGCTTACTTAGTGGTTGATTTAGTGTTTATATCATGGGCAATGAGAGACAAAGGGGCGGAGGAACGTAGGATGGCAATAGCAGCATCCTTTTATAGAACAAAGAGTCGCAACAGGGAAATATATTGTAGGAAGTAGGAGAGGGATTTCTCGGAGGGCTATAGGGACTTTCTTTTGAGGGATTTATGGACTTTATAAGCGGTCAGAGGCATGAACGGGCTGGCCTTTCCCGGGGGGGTTTTGTGTGTGTTGCAGAGGTCGATTGTGTGTGTGTGGAATTGTGTGAGGAAAGGATGTTGACTTGAGTTTTGAGTGTGACATATTAAGAGGTGTGATAGGTTTTCTCCAATAGGATTAACGCCAACTGTTTGATAATCTACTGCTTTATTATACATATTGTGTGTGATAATATTGATTTACGGTAATGACATTGTAATTTGGAGTTTTACCCTAATAATTGCATGTATTTGCTCCAACTTGTTTCTAGGTCCCTTGCACTGCATAGTGTTGACGCTGTGATCATGCACGGTGTCCAGAGATATGCTGTGATATGTTTGTATTAATGTCTGTGCATTATTGTTCGTGACTTGTGATTTGCAATTTTCAGTTTTGTTTTGAGAGTAAAGAGTTTAATGTACGCCAGAAGATGTAAATAAAGTTGGGCAACAGTGGTGTTATATTTTTTTTTGTGGTTAGGTGTGCACTAGGCACAGTCTTTATGACTTACTTATGTCTTGGTTATATTTTATGTTGTATTGTACTGTTGTCAACAGCACTATGTTATGTCCATATAAGCTGAATAGAGCTTGAATGTCATAGTTGAAGCTGTCTTATTGTTTTTTAACGTTTGGAATTGCATGTTTAAATGTGTAGAAGGTTACATGTGTTGGCTTTGCAGTAATTTTGTATGTCTTAGTGACTTTTCTATATCACCATTGTTGTGTGATACATATTGTTATGTAACTGAAGCATTAGGACAATTACATAAATTAATGTTTTGATCATTGCTGTGTGACATTAGATTAGGTAACATCCATTGTTTTTTTTTTATATTTTATTTAAAATCATACAAATAGACAATAGACAAAAGGAAAAACTATAAAGATGACAATATATGAACAATAACTGAAAAAACGTTACATTAGATATTGAAACAATAACAAATAACATAACAATATAACAAATATGACCACTATTACCTACATATAAAATCAGATACCGAAGCTTAAAACTGTCCTATACTAGATACATGTGGATAAGTTAAATTTCTTAAAAAACATGCAAACCTATATTAACTCTTCCTCAAATTAATCATCCTTGCTCTTAATTTACACTAGAATAATAAAATACAAGTATACTTTCATTATTTCGTTACAGACTAAATTCCTTCTGCTCTGAACACGGAAAGAAATATAGGATAATAATTAAACCAATGATGTCAAGAACACATCCAAGCGATACCTACACCGACCATACAGGTCCTTGAGAACTGCACGGTCCGCGCAGCCGCTCGCCCAGGTGTGCACATGTACATTACACATCGTACCTACAATTAGATTTAGCTCAACATTTTTCAATAATGCCATATGTAGAACCATTCTACCCAATTTGCATAATAAAGAGCCGTTTGAATCAAGGAACATTCCACAATTATCATAAATTTACCCTAACCTAAGCCTAGTATTCCATCTGTATTATAAGTGTCTAAATCAACACGAAAATTTACCACATACCCTTAACCATATTCGTTGGTGCACATGATACAACCATGTATTACTATATAGAAAAAAAGAACAATAAAAAAGGAAAACCCACTCTTCACCTTTAAAAATCAGACTTCAATTTACCATTCAGGTACATACATATAAATAATTATATAAAGTATATTGTCAAATTGAACACAATCACTTCCAACGTCAGTTATAATATTATGTCAACTCAACCACGAATAATTCATCCATTCTTACAACTTCAAGGGTTCGTAAAAATCTTTAACTACATACATAGTATTGCCACCATCTAGACAAATTAAAAAGAAAAACAATACCCAAATATATCAAAACACACTATGCTTCTATTGGCACCAAATCAATTGTGCTTACTAAAATACATTGTAAATTCAACTGAAACATAAAAAGCTATTTTGACATTTACACATTGTATCAAAATAATAAATACGCATACCATTAATGGTATATACAAGAAAGTAAACATATATATATATATATATATATATATATATATATATATATATATATATATATATATATATATATATATATATATATATATATATATATATATATATATATATATATATATGCAAAACAACCACTCTGAAAGAATAGAGAAATTCCAAGCGCTTTCGTGACTACTCACATTATCAAGGAACTATGAAAGTAAAGCAGTTATTTGTAGGTTTTACAGATAACCTACAAATAACTGTTCCTATGTCCATTATTATTCCTCGCATCAAGATAGAGTCAAACTGTCTGTTTTCTCATCAATGTTTTTGAGAGCTTTACGAATTTGTAGTCCTGAGTTCATAGATGAGGAAATATCCAAAATTTATGAAATAGGTAATGATTTAAAATACCCAAGAAATGTAATTGATAAATCTTTTAAAGTTGCTAGAAATACTTTTTACAATCCAAGAAGGGACAACCTGCCTTATTCAACTAAAAATATGTTGGTTCTCCCTTACCATGAAAACTTGGTTGATATGCCTTCTCTTCTTAAGACTTTTAATATTAAAGTTGTATTCAAAAATCTTGATACAGTAAAAAAAATTTTGATAAAGAATTCCCCCCAAAAGGCTGATAGATGTGTCTATAAGATTCCTTGTAAAATTTGCGATAAAGTTTATTACGGTCTGTTATGCAGGGTCCTGCATGACATCGTAATGTACATACAGTGGAGAAGTTTGCCATAATAATATGAATGTTATAATTGTAAAGAATAATTTTATAATTTATAATGTGCTTTTGGGGGCACTGTAAAGTACTCTAACTGTAATTATAAAGAAGTATTGTAAATGATATATTTTCCAAGGATGTTTGGGTACGCGGAGTTAGCGTGGTTTGGGAGAGTCACGTGACGTTAGCTTGGTGTGTAGAGGCTGGCGTCGGAGATGCTGTGTTTTTAAGTTAAGTTTGTAGTTGTACACTCATTTTGTTTATTCAGCTCAAGCCATAGGCTTTCATATGGCTTACCTGTATGTTCACCCAGGCTCTGACATGCTCAGGGTGCTATGGGATGAGTGATGAAGTAAGAAATGAGGTTTGTAGTGTAATGACGGCCTGACGCTGACGGAAGCCTAGTGTTATGGTGGCTGAACCTCCAGCTAGCTGTGTGTACCCTCATTTGGGCATTTAGAATTAAGGTTTTTCTGTTATGTTATGTTATGGTGATTAAATAGATACATTTTCCTAACTGGGATTTTTGCCTAACCCTCTGTTAACCAACCCCTTGAAGTAACACATACTGGTTTAGCGCTTTCTGTTTTTGGCTGGGATAGCCCTGGGTGGCCTGTTTATGCCTGAGTGGTGTGTAACTTTTACCTTTGCCCTTAGACCAGGCTCAAGCCCCCAGCTATCCCACATTTTTGCATAACATGGAGGCCTGTATATAGGGGTGGCCCGAAAAAGAAAAACTTTCACCATCATTCACTCCATCACTGTCTTGCCAGAAGGGTGCTTTACACTACAGTTTTTAAACTGCAACATTAACACCCCTCCTTCAGAGTGCAGGCACTGTACTTCCCATCTCCAGGACTCAAGTCCGGCCTGCCGGTTTCCCTGAACCCCTTCATAAATGTTACTTTGCTCACACTCCAACAGCACGTCAAGTATTAAAAACCATTTGTCTCCATTCACTCCTATCAAACACGCTCACACATGCCTGCTGGAAGTCCAAGCCCCTCGCACACAAAACCTCCTTTACCCCCTCCCTCCAACCTTTCCTAGGCCGACCCCTACCCCGCCTTCCTTCCACTACAGACTGATACACTCTTGAAGTCATTCTCTTTCGCTCCATTCTCTCTACATGTCCGAACCACCTCAACAACCCTTCCTCAGCCCTCTGGACAACAGTTTTGGTAATCCCGCACCTCCTCCTAACTTCCAAACTACGAATTCTCTGCATTATATTCACACCACACATTGCCATCAGACATGACATCTCCACTGCCTCCAGCCTTCTCCTCGCTGCAACATTCATCACCCATGCTTCACACCCATATAAGAGCGTTGGTAAAACTATACTCTCATACATTCCCCTCTTTGCCTCCAAGGAAAAAGTTCTTTGTCTCCACAGACTCCTAAGTGCACCACTCACCCTTTTCCCCTCATCAATTCTATGATTCACCTCATCTTTCATAGACCCATCTGCTGACACGTCCACTCCCAAATACAGTGGACCCCCGCATAGCGAACTTAATCCGTGCAAGAGGGCTGGTCGTTATGCGAAATGTTTGCTATGCGAATTAATTTTCCCCATAAGAAATAATGGAAATAAAATTAATCCGTGCAAGACACCCAAAAGTATGAAAAAAATTTTTTTTTACCACAAAAAAATGTTAATTTTAGTACACACAAACTGAAAAAGGCATGCACAATTACATGACACTTACTTTTATTGAAGATCTGGTGATGATTGATGGGATGGGAGGAGGGGAGAGCATTATCTTCTTACTGTTTAGAAGGGGAATCCCCTTCCATTAGGACTTGAGGTAGCAAGTCCTTTTCTGGGGTTACTTCCCTTCTTCTTTTAATGCCACTAGGACCAGCTTGAGAGTCACTGGACCTCTGTCGCACAACAAATCTGTCCATAGAGCTCTGTACCTCCCGTTCCTTCAAGACTTTCCTAAAATGGGCCATAACATTGTCATTGAAATAGTCACCAGCACGGCTTGCAACAGCTGTGTCAGGGTGATTTTCATCCATAAAGGTTTGCAGTTCAACCCACTGTGCACACATTTCCTTAATTTTTGAAGTAGGCACAATGGATTCCACAACTGGCATAGGCTTCTCAGGGTTAGCCCCAAACCCTTCAAAATCTTTCTTAATTTCCATACTAATTCTCACCCTTTTTACCACAGGGTTAGCACTAGAAGCTTTCTTGGGGCCCATGGTCACTTATTTTCCAGAAACAGCACCGAAAACACTGTAATAATACGAAATATTCCGAGTGTATGCTTGAATGTTACCGCGGAGGCTAGCTGGTAAACAATGGGACGGCCAGCACATGTGAGGCTGGCTGAGGGCCCACATTGGACGCGTCTCGGACGAAGTTCGCTGAGCGGGTTTTTGTCTACTATGCGGGGCAAAATTTCAGTGAACAAAGCGTTCGCTATGCGGATTGTTCGCTATGCAAGGCGTTCGCTATGCGGGGGTCCACTGTATCTGAATACATTCACCTCCTCCATACTCTCTCCCTCCAATCTGATATCCAATCTTTCATCACCTAATCTTTTTGTTATCCTCATAACCTTACTCTTTCCTGTATTCACCTTTAATTTTCTTCTTTTGCACACCCTACCAAATTCATCCACCAATCTCTGCAACTTCTCTTCAGAATCTCCCAAGAGCACAGTGTCATCAGCAAAGAGCAGCTGTGACAACTCCCACTTTGTGTGTGATTCTTTATCTTTTAACTCCACCCCTCTTGCCCAGACTCTCGCATTTATTTCTCTTACAACCCCATCTATAAATATAATAAACAACCACGGTGACATCACACATCCTTGTCTAAGGCCTACTTTTACTGGGAAATAATTTCCCTCTTTCCTACATACTCTAACTTGAGCCTCACTATCCTCGTAAAAACTCTTCACTGCTTTCAGTAACCTACCTCTTACACCATACACCTGCAACATCTGCCACATTGCCCCCCTATCCACCCTGTCATACGCCTTTTCCAAATCCATAAATGCCACAAAGACCTCTTTAGCCTTATCTAAATACTGTTCACTTATATGTTTCACTGTAAACACCTGGTCCACACACCCCCTACCTTTCCTAAAGCCTCCTTGTTCATCTGCTATCCTATTCTCCGTCTTACTCGTAATTCTTTCAATAATAACTCTGCAATACACTTTACCAGGTATACTCAGGTATACCAGTAATTAATTTTTACAGTGGGCTAGAAGAAGATAAATTATGTAACATCACAGTCACTAGTGAGATGGTTGTGAAGCAGATAGACAGACTGAAGCAAAATAAGTCGTCGGGTCCTGATGAGGTGTTTTAAAGGGTTCTTACGGAATGCAAAATGGAACTCTGTGAACCATTAACTAATATTTTTAATTTCTCTTCAAAGAGGTGTAGTGTCTGATATGTGGAAGATGGCTAATGTAACTCCTATTTTTAAAACAGGGGACAAGTCGTTACCATCAAATTACCGCCCAATAAGCCTGACCTCAATTTTAGGCAAATTGCTAGTCAATTATAGCTGAGATTATAAGAAGCCATCTCGATAAGTATAGCTTGATTAATGATACTCAGCATGGATTCACAAGAGGCCGGTCTTGTCTAACTAATTTATTAACCTTTCTTCAGTAAAGCTTTTGAGGCTGTTGACCACAATAAAGAATTTGATATTATTTACTTAGATTTTAGTAAGGCTTTTGATAGTTCCGCACCATAGACTGTTAAAGAAAGTGGCAGCTTATGGCATTGGGGGAAAAGTGCTCTCGTGGATCGAGTCATGGCTCACTGACAGGAAGCAGAGAGTGTCCATAAATGGGGTTAAATCTGAGTGGGGATCTGTAACAAGTGGCGTTCCACAGGGATCAGTCTTGGGCCCGTTGTTGTTTATAATATATATCAATGATCTTGATGAGGGAATTACTAGTGATATGAGCAAATTCGCCAATGACACAAAGATAGGTAGGATAATTGATTCAAACGTAGATGTTATGGAACTTCAGGAGGATTTAAACAAACTCTATTCTTGGTCAGAAAAGTGGCAGATGCAGTTCAATGTAGATAAATGCAAGGTTCTGAAGCTTGGGAGTTCCCATAACCCTAGTATTTATAAGTTAAATAAATGATGTAGAACTTAGCCATACAGATTGCAAAAAGGACTTGGGCGTTATGGTGAGCAGCAACCTTAAACAAAGACAGCAATGCCTAAGTGTACGTAATAAGGCAAATAGATTACTGGGATTTATATCAAGAAGTGTAAGCAACAGAAGTCCAGAGGTCATACTGCAGCTTTATACATCATTAGTAAGGCCTCGCCTAGATTATGCAGCTCAGTTCTGGTCTCCGTATTACAAAACGGACATAAATTTGTTAGAAAACATTCAGCGTAGGATGACTAAATTAATACATAGCATTAGAAATCTTCCTTATGAAGAAAGATTGAAGACTCTTAAGTTACATTCACTTGTTAGACGAAGAATGAGGGGAGACCTGATCGAAGTGTATAAGTGGAAGATAGGTATTAAAAAAGGGGATATTAATAAGATCTTGAGGATGTCTCTCCAAGAGAGAACCCGCAGTAATGGATTTAAATTAGATAAGTTTAGATTTAGAAAGGACATAGGAAAGTATTGGTTTGGAAATAGGGTAGTTGATGAGTGGAACAGTCTACCTAGTTGGGTTATTGAGGCTGGGACTTTGGGTAGTTTCAAATCTAGGTTGGATAAGTACATGAGTGAGAGGGGTTGGATTTGAGTGGGACTTTCACATCAGAGCTTATTTTTTGGGTGGCATTGAAAATTGGGTTGGGCAAATGTTTTGTTAGTGGGATGAATTGTAAAGGACCTGCCTAGTATGGGCCAACAGGCCTCCTGCAGTGCTCCTCCTTTCTTATGTTCTTATGTTCTTCATCACAGTCATTGTCTTCTGTCGTGTCTTTAATCGCCGCAATACACAGGCGGATGGCTTATCTCCCCATAAAACATCTTCCAATCCACCTCTCATTCTCTCACCATCAAGTCTTGCATTCTGCATTTCCATTAATTGCGCTTTGATGCCCTCAATCTCTTGTACTGGATAAACCCCACTAAAACCTTCATAGCACTGTTTCAGCTGCTCCTCCAAATATCTCTGTAAGCCATATTTCCATTGACTTACCTCCTTTCCTTTCCTCATATAAAAATTTTTGATTCCTGGTTTGGCATATTCCTCCCACCATCGTAGTATATCACCTCCTTTTCTCCCCTTGGTCCACTCATTTGTCCACCACTCAACAAAACTATCACCGTCCTCCAGCTCATCTAACAATCTCACATTAAGTTTCCAATAATTCATGTAACGCTTTGGTAAACCTCCCCATCCCACATCCACGACCACTCCTCTATGATCTGAAAACACTACATTTATAGTTTCTGTATTAGCCACCTGTAACCCGGGAGAAGCATAAATACGATCTAGTCGTGATGCATATCCTCTCTTCACATAAGTATGCTCCACGTTCCACCCCTTCCCCCTCACTACATCCGCGAAGCCAGCTCCCCCTAAAACATCTCGTAGGACCCCCAAAACACACCCTGCATCCCTCGGCTCCACATCTTTTCTACGTATCACACTATTCCAATCCCCTCCAAATACTGAATAAACAGGTAACCCCCGCATATGATAAATTAGTGTGTCCCTTACAAATTCCTCTTTAACATGTCTATTACTGTCCGCCGGCATGTATACACTCACAAAACACACACGTACCCCACCCCATGTCCCATCCACCCTCGCTACTCTCCCATCTCCCCCTTCTTCCCAATGTAACAATTGGAATGGACTGGTCTCAGCTATTAAAACAGCAGCACCTCCCTTAAGCTTCCCAGTATACCCATCATAAACTTTATATCCATCTACCAACAAATGCCTTCCATACCTAAAATTATGCTCTTGTAAAAATATTACTTGTATGCCAAGTCTCTTTAAAAAGTCACTAAATATCTTACGATTTACATCAGCCCTTAGGCCATTAACATTTAATGTTAGACACTTAAATGCTATCGGGGGCTTACCAATCGACCGATATCCTTGCGTTTCCTTACGTTTTTGCTGAACATTCTTTTCACATTGTCCTTTCTTTGCCTCACCTTTCCTCTGCCCCTTCCCCCCCCCTCCTGTTACTTTTTTTTGCACATCCACTGATAGTTTCTTACCAGTTCGTTGCGCTGGTGTGAGGACATCATCACTATCAGAAGCCCCTGCTTCTCTCTTACGTGATGCCTCTACTATGTGCATTCCCTCATCTCCACATTCTATGTTGTGTACTTCAACCACAACCTCACTAATCCTGTTTGATTGCATATCCCCATCACCCACATTACTCACCTCTTAAATTCCTTCCTCACCTATAAGTTTCCCATCTGACACCATGCTTAGTGTCCCGTCCTCATTCTGATTACCTGGAGTTTACCTGGAGAGAGTTCCGGGGGTCAACGCCCCCGCGGCCCGGTCTGAGACCAGGCCTCCTGGTGGATCAGAGCCTGATCAACCAGGCTGTTGCTGCTGGCTGCACGCAAACCAACATACGAGCCACAGCCCGGCTGATCCGGAACTGACTTTAGGTGCTTGTCCAGTGCCAGCTTGAAGACTGCCAGGGGTCTGTTGGTAATCCCCCTTATGTGTGCTGGGAGGCAGTGTGTCCCTTACAAATTCCTCTTTAACATGTCTATTACTGTCCGCCGGCATGTATACACTCACAAAACACACACGTACCCCACCCCATGTCCCATCCACCCTCGCTACTCTCCCATCTCCCCCTTCTTCCCAATGTAACAATTGGAATGGACTGGTCTCAGCTATTAAAACAGCAGCACCTCCCTTAAGCTTCCCAGTATACCCAGCATAAACTTTATATCCATCTACCAAGAATTCTTGATTAACAGTGTCTATTGTAGCCGTAACCTGACTACCCAATTCCACTCGTCTCACCTCATCCTCCATAGGCATGTTTTCAATAACCTGAGAGACCTCCGGTAATGTTACACATTCTTCTGGATTATCCTCCACGATTTTACTCCATGTTCTATGATCTTGAAGATGTTCCCCTGTAGACTGGGTCGTCACCTCTCTCTCCTTCCCCACTCCTTTTCCCTCTCCATATTTCTCAGGTGTCGATCGACGAGGACACATTGCTGCCATATGATCATAGGCTCCACACAGTCTACAGGTTCGTCTTTGCCCCGCATATGTTACATATACCTGTATTCTAAAGTCACTCATAGTCACATATGATGGTATAGATTTGCGCAAAGACATTTTTAGGGTAAAGGAGCTCTCACGCAGTCCAGCATACATATCATCAGACCACCTTCCAACTGATGCCTGATGTATAACACCATACTCATTGAATGTTGCTTTTATATCTTCTTCATCCGCTTCAAATGGGACATTCCGTATCTTTACCCAAGTATAATACTTGGATACATCCCTCATTCGTACTTCCAAACCAGGATTAACCTTCATACACACGTCTTGGTATTTTTCCACCGTCTTGTCATATGTTGCAGCCGTCACAAATTTCACAAAGATCCTTGTTGCTCCATTTAAGGCAATACCATACAGATCGTCTTTGTTGATGCAGTAGGTATCCCGTAGTATGGCAGGCAGCATAACAGAAGCATTGGTTTGATAAACTGTTCCTGTCAACACCTCAATACACACAGTGTTGATTCTCCGCCTGATAGCCTGCGCCATTTTGTGAAAATCACTCAGTGCTACCAACAGGTGCTAGCTCAACCGCCAATGTCCGTCCTCCACCAAGGCTGAGTGACGAATGCAAGAGCAAGGCGCAGCACAACCTCACGGCCCTAGAGCGATGAGGTCAATGTTATGAACTGATTAAGTCATTCCCGGTGGTTAAAGGCAATTATCAAATAGCCTTACGTGTCTTAGCAGACAATTACTTTGATGCTGACAAGGCCAGAGTTAGACATGCAGTCTTAATATCAAACTTGAAGCCACCCAAACATTGTTTTTCAGACTTACAGGCATTTAGAATCACACTAGACAATAGTCTCATATCTCTAGGTGCTAAATATGACCTAAGACAATGTGATTGGTTTATCAGTGGTATTGTACAGGATAAGTTGTCACCACAAACTATTGAACGATTAAATATTATGTTCAATAAACGCTATTTCACTTGTGAAGAAATTAGCAATGGTTTACAAACAATAGTTTCATGCATGCAAGCAACGAGACAAGATGAAACATCCACAAATCTAGTGGATAACAAACCTTCAACTCAGTATATCAAGAGTATACCTACTCCCACTAAAACACAGAATGGGAAATCCCATATAGGCATTTATCAAGCTGTGAATACAACAGACAGTAAACAGACTGTCACACATAAACGTACTCCAAATGTGTGCGCATATAATCTAGTGATACCAGTGAATAGCAGAATACAGTGCTGTAGTAGCAACTAACCAGTATTATAATGGTACTTAGTGGAGTGGAGTGACTTTCATTAGTTCTTTTTTCTTGAAATACCAGACGTATACTGTGAATTTCATATAACCTGTAGTTACCAGCGGTCGCAATATACACAACGAGAAGCAATTATTACTACAGAAAAAGCGTCCTTCAAAATTTCCACCAGTCAACTATAGTGATAATATAGCATTTATTGTGGTGGAGACGGAGAAAATAGAAAAGCTAGATACAGCGATTGATAAACAAGGGTTGAGGTCGACCGTTCGTCATTGTAGGAGCTGCCAGAAATCACCGGCTTCTTCAACACGCAAGTTATACTTTTGTATCAATCAAATCACATATTACTCGGGTAGAAAATTTCCAGTAGATCCTTCATGTGTTAGCTCAAATCACCGACCAGTATGTTTTAAATAAGTGACCCACTGATCACATCAGATCGACTGGTCCGAACCCTTGACTGGTCCGAACCCTTGACTAGTTTCAAATGGATTCGTTGGACAATAAAGCAGACTGTAAACGGATGGGGTTGTAGGCGCCCTTATCAAACACAAACATTAAATGCAAATCAGGAACGTGCACGGTAAGCTGTCCAATATACAAAAACAGTTAAAACAGAAATACAAATAGCTAGAGCTTCATTTAATGAGGTTATTAATAGAATATTCAAGAGGTTGCTAGTAGAATTGCAGTAAATCAACCATTCAAATTATTATGAAGCTGTGTGTAGTCTGTGGTCGGTCAAACAAACGGGCTTCCACATGGGTAAATTGTCATTTTTGTGGAAATTGGTGTCACGCCCCTTGTGCAGATATCCATGAACTAGCTACAAGCAGTGTTAAAACAGGGAAGTGTTTTGGGTATGCCCAAATGAGAAATCTGTGGACTAAAATCACAAGGGTATTACAAGAGGACAACATCAAAGCTGCTTTCATAGAAAACCTGGAAGCCATCTAAAACAGATGGGAACATAAAAAGACTGGGCTGAATGGTACTGACCTTGATACTGGCCATGTAGTCAGAAACTGTAAGGCTGGAGATGAAGTCTTGGTAGTCAGTAAATGTGGGGCTGATAGTGCTGTCCTGGGAGACAGTAATGTTGAAGCTGGAGGTGCTGTCCTGGGAGACAGTAATGTTGAAGCTGGAGGTGCTGTCCTGGGAGACAGTAATGGTGAAGCTGGAGATGCTCTCCTGGGAGACAGTAATGGTGAAGCTGGAGATGCTGTCCTGGGAGACAGTAATGGTGAAGCTGGAGGTGCTGTCCTGGGAGACAGTAATGCTGAAGCTGGAGGTGCTGTCCTGGGAGACAGTAATGGTGAAGCTGGAGATGCTGTCCTGGTAGACAGTAATGGTGAAGCTGGAGATTTTGTCCAGGTAGTCGGGAATTATACGCAGGAAGGAATACCTATAAATGACCTCTTAGGGGACAGGAGCCATAGTAGGGAAACAAGTGTAGTCAAAGATAAGATAAAACCAATATTGCAAACTAGAAATACCGCAGGAAATAGCAAACAAGAGGACTCCACTAGCAATAGTGAGGATATATTACCAAAAACAACTGATGGGAGCTCCATTGTTGGTGCTAGGGAGGATAGAAATAAGGCAGGGAAACATGCACCAACAGGGAATACAGTCACAGAAACCCAAAGCAAACGGAAGCCAAGCCTGTGCACATACTATGCACTTGGTATCTGCTGGCATGGGAAATCTGGAAAAACAGATGGGACGTGCAACTATGACCACCCTAGAAAATGCCAAGCCCATATGACAACAGGAAAATGCAAACTCCCTTCCTGTAAGCTTTTTCACCCTGAACTGTGTACCTCTTCAGTACATGAAAGACTGTGCTGTAACTTAAATTGCCAGGCATACCATCTAAAGGGGACAAAAAGATACAAAACATCCAGGCCATGGGAAAACCTGGGTAGCCACAGCCACTCAAGAGGGAGAGGTTTTTTAGTGCCAGGAAGGAAAAAAAACTGGCAGGAAATGGCAGAAATCGTACATCAAATCCAGTCATTCCTGGAGTGGAACCACAGTCGATGGCCTCCACTCCAAACCAACAGATACAGATACTAATGCCGGAAAAAAAATCCCCCCCCCCAGTACCAACAATACCACCAGTCCGATAACATTCTTTGCAAATATACAGGATCTAAAGCCAGCAACAAACAACAAAATACCTTTCATCCGTGGACTGCTTGCAGAGGCAAAGGCAATGTTCGCGGCTTTCACTGAGACCCACATAAAGGATCACTTGGACAACGAAATATGGATCCCAGGTTACAACCTATACAGATGTGACAGTGAACAGGCAAAAGGGGGGGGGGGGTTGGCCTGTACATAGCAGAGTCACTTGTTTGCACAGAACTGCTTAATGCCTCAAATGATGTAGTGGAAGTTTTAGCAGTAAAGGTCGAGAACCAAAACCTAGTCATTGTGGTAGTCTACAAGCCTCCGGATGCAACATCCCAGCAATTCCAGGAACAGCTGTTAAAAATTGACCACTGTCTGGAAAATCTTCCAGCTCCTGCACCCAACATCTTGCTCCTGGGGGATTTTAACTTAAGGCACCTAAAATGGAGGAATATAGCAAATAATATTGTTGCAGTAATAACACCAGGAGGCAGCTCTGATGAAAACTCACACACACACGAGCTTTTAAATTTCTGCACAAAATTCAATTTAAACCAGCAAATAATAGAGCCTACTAGACTGGAGAATACACTAGACCTCATCTTCAGTAACGATGATGATCTGATAAGAAATGTCACCATATCAAAAACAATATACTCAGATCACAACATAACTGAGGTTCAGACATGTATGCGTGGAGCCCCAGACAGACATAATGAGACTAGTCACGAGGGAGCATTCACCAAATTCAACTTCAATAACAAAAACATAAAGTGGGACCAAGTAAACCAAGTCCTAACCGATATAAGCTGGGAAGATATACTAAGCAACACAGACCCCAACTTATGCCTAGAACAGATTAACTCGGTGGCACTCGATGTATGCACAAGGCTTATTCCTCTAAGAAAAAGGAGGAGTAGATGTAAAATAGGAAGAGATAGGCGCTCCCTTTACAGGCGACGGAAAAGAATAACAGAGCGGCTAAAAGAGGTCAATATATCTGAAAGGCGTAGAGAGACACTGGTCAGAGAAATAGCAAGCATCGAACTTAAGCTAAAAGAATCCTTTAGGAGTCAGGAATCGTGGGAAGAACTAAAAGCCATAAATGAAATCGAAAGAAACCCAAAGTATTTCTTCTCCTATGCCAAATCAAAATAGAGAACAACGTCCAGTATTGGGCCCCTACTTAAACAAGATGGGTCCTACACAGATGACAGCAAGGAAATGAGTGAGCTACTCAAGACCAAATATGACTCAGTTTTTAGCAAGCTGCTAACCACACTGAGAGTCGAAGATCAAAATGAATTTTTTATGAGAGAGCCACAAAATTTGATTAACGCAAGCCTATCCGATGTTATTGTGACGCAAAATGACTTCGAACAGGCGATAAATGACATGCCCATGCACTCTGCCCCAGGGCCAGACTCATGGAACTCTGTGTTCATCAAGAACTGCAAGAAGCCCCTATCACGAGCCTTTTCCATCCTATGGAGAGGGAGCATGGACACGGGGGTCGTCCCACAGTTACTAAAAACAACAGACATAGCCCCACTCCACAAAGGGGGCAGTAAAGCAACAGACCAATAGCACTAACATCCCATATCATAAAAATCTTTGAAAAGGTCCTGAGAAGCAAGATCACCACCCATCTAGAAACCCATCAGTTACACAACCCAGGGCAACATGGGTTTAGAACAGGTCGCTCCTGGCTGTCTCAACTATTGGACCACTACAAGGTCCTAAATGCACTAGAAGACAAAAAGAATGCAGATGTAATATATACAGACTTTGCGAAAGCCTTCGACAATTGTGACCATGGCGTAATAGCGCACAAAATGCGTGCTAAAGGAATAACAGGAAAAGTCAGTCGATGGATCTATAATTTCCTCACTAACAGAACACAGAGTAGTCGTCAACAGAGTAAAATCCGAGGCAGCTACGGTGAAAAGCTCTGTTCCACAAGGCACAGTACTCGCTCCCATCTTGTTCCTCATCCTCATATCCGACATAGACAAGGATGTCAGCCACAGCACCGTGTCTTCCTTTACAGTTGACACCCGCATCTGCATGACAGTGTCTTCCATTGCAGACACTGCAAGGCTCCAGGCGGACATCAACCAAATCTTTCAGTGGGCTGCAGAAAACAATATGAAGTTCAACGATGAGAAATTTCAATTACTCAGATATGGTAAACATGAGGAAATTAAATCTTCATCAGAGTACAAAACAAATTCTGGCCACAAAATAGAGCGAAACACCAACGTCAAAGACCTGGGAGTGATCATGTTGGAGGATCTCAACTTCAAGGACCATAACATTGTATCAATCGCATCTGCTAGAAAAATGACAGGATGGATAATGAGAACCTTCAAAACTAGGGAGGACAAGCCCATGATGACACTCTTCAGGTCACTTGTTTTATATAGGCTGGAATATTGCTGCACACTAACAGCACCTTTCAAGGCAGGTGAAATTGCTGACCTAGAAAATGTACATAGAACCTTCACGGCGCGCATAACGGAGATAAAACACCTCAGTTACTGGGAGCGCTTGAGGTTCCTAAACCTGTATTCCCTGGAACGCAGGCGGGAGAGATACATGATTATATACACCTGGAAAATCCTAGAGGGACTAGTACCGAACTGGCACACGAAAATCACTCACTACGAAAGCAAAAGACTTGGCAGACGATGCAACATCCCCCCAATGAAAAGCAGGGGTGTCACTAGCACGTTAAGAGACCATACAATAAGTGTCAGGGGCCCGAGACTGTTCAACTGCCTCCCAGCATACATAAGGGGGATTACCAACAGACCCCTGGCAGTCTTCAAGCTGGCACTGGACAAGCACCTAAAGTCAGTTCCTGATCAGCCGGGCTGTGGCTCGTACGTTGGTTTGCGTGCAGCCAGCAGCAACAGCCTGGTTGATCAGGCTCTGATCCACCAGGAGGCCTGGTCACAGACCGGGCCGCGGGGGCGTTGACCCCCGGAACTCTCTCCAGGTAAACTCCAGGTATTGGGCGGTAATTTGATGGTAACGACTTGTCCCCTGTTTTAAAAATAGGAATTACATTAGCCATTTTCCCACATATCAGACATACACCTGTTTGAAAAATAAATTAAAATATTAGTCAATGGTTCACAGAGTTCATTTGCATTCCTTAAGAACCCTTAAAAAAACCTCATCAGGCCCCGGTGACTTAATTTTCTTCAGTCGGTCTATCTGCTTCACAACCATTTCACTAGTGACTGTGATGTTACATAATTTATATTCTGGCCCACTATAAAAATTTAAATTTCGGAATATTATTAGTGTCTTCCTGTGAAAAAAACCGAGAAAATAATTTTTTAAAAATCGAGACATTTCATTCTCTTTGTCAGGTCAGTGGTGACCTGACTTAACTTTTGGAAGAAGTGTCTTGTTTGCTCCCGTGGACTGAACCAAGATGCCCCCTGTGAGCAACTTTTCAGCAACTAAGGAAGAATTGAGGTCAGCGAAGATGGAGATGCCGATTGACCGAGGAAACAAGAGGATTCGTAGAGTCCTCCTGTTTCGAGTCCTCAGGTCAAGAAGGGATCGTGGTCAGTGGCTGGACAGCAGGGACGACGAAGTTGATGATCAAGAAGACAATGGAAGCAGAAACGATGAAGAAGAGCTGCTGTGAAACTCCTTTAACCTCAACGCTTATGCCTACACGGCTGATATTTCCAAAGCTTTCTTAAGAGTAGGACTACAAAAATAGAGATTATACTCGATTCTTGTGGCCTGAAAATCCACATGATCCTCAAAATCCTGTGAAAACTTATCGTTTCAAATCAGAATTTGATGCAACATCTTCTCCATTCTTACTAGAAGCTACTCTAAATACACATTTGAAGAAATCTGAAAGTCCTTCAAAAAAAATCTTAAAGAAAATTTCTATGTGGACAATCTTCAAGGTAGTGTGAATAAAGAGGAGGATTTGAAATCCTTTTACAGAGAAGCTAACAAGGAGATGAAAGAAGCAAATATGCCTCTAAGGATGAGGGAAAACAAATTCAATGCAATTGGAACTAATCAAGGAAGATTTCCAGGGTGAAATTCTGATTGCAACAATATGCTGGGACTTAATTGGAACACACAGGAAGATACTTTGAGTCTCAAAAAGATAAACAATAAATCATGGACATTTCCCCAAAGAGTTTACTTCAGAGGTACCCCAAATTTTTGACCTCGGGGACCGTCTCCCCAATTACCAAAAAGGGGTAAAATCTTATGCAAGATGCATGGAAGCTAAAAATTTGGGATGGGATGAGAATTTTCCCTTGAAAAAGTAAAGCTTGGGATAAAATATCCAGGAGTTTAAGAAACTTCATAAAATTAAATTTCCCGACAAATGGTCAAGGGAAACTAGTAAAATTCAGTGGTCCCTCTTTTTTCGAATTAATCCGTTCCTGGACCCCTTATAAAACGGAAATTTAGTTTTTTAAAAAATTTTCCCCATAAGAAATATGTAAATCTTTTAACTTTAAAAATATTAAAAAAAAAAAATTGTAACAGGGAAATATACATGTAATAAACAATTAAGGGGAAAGATAATAAAAATTTAACACATAACATTTTTAATTGGGAGATTCTTTTTAGTTTTGGGGAACTGGGGAAAAGGGGATTGTTTATAGTTTGGGGGGAATTTCCCCTTCCATCAACACCAAAAATTTTTGTTTTTTTGGGGTTGCTTTTTTCCTTTTTTTTAATGCCACTAGGACCCCCGAGAGTCACTGGAGTCCTGTCTCCAAAGCAACTGTGGAGGCCTGTTTTTCATCCTTTAACACTTCCCCTTTAAAAGGCCCAAAACTTTTCACTGTACATGTTCCAACCTGCCAACAACCTTGTTTGTGATGTTTCTCCATAAAGCTTTCCATCTTACTCCACATAGTAAAAATCTCTTTAATTTCTGAAGAAGGACTTCTTCCATCTCTCTTCCTCCTCCCCCTGCAGCAAGATTCTGAGCTCATGTGTTGCCTCCCTGCTGAAGCTCTTGCAGCCCCTCAGTGGTGAGCTCTTCATTGTGGTCTTCCCATTCTTCCACATCCCCCAAACTCACACCCAACCCATGGAACTCCCAGTGCCACAATTGATTTTACAACAGACATGGGCTCATTAGGTAAAGTACCAAATCCTTCAAAACCCCTCTTGTGACACAATTTTTGGCGTTTTCTTCAGGCAGAGTTCAAGCCCTGGTAGTCACCCTCCCAAGCCATACCTATAAGGGTTATGCAGTGGAGGATGCTGAAGTGTTCTCTCCAAAATTCCTTTAGGTCAAGTGAGTGTCTGTGGTCAGTCAGCCCCGGGAAACATTGCTTTTGTGTAGATTTTTTAAAGTTTGCAAACCTGCTGGTCCATGGGTTGGAGGAGAGAGGGGTTGGGCAAGAACTTACTGTGATGAACCCAAACTCCTCGAAAATTGGGGTCATCAAGTTTGGAGGATGAGCAGGTCATTGTCCATTACTAGCACGCACTTGAGACCCAATTTCTTTTCCAGGAGATCTCCTTCAACACTAGCCAAACACTTCATTGAACCACTCACGAAAATTCCTCAGCCCTATGCCTTACTATTAGATTTCCAAACAACAAATTTACTCTTCTAACATTGTTTCCTGAACACTCTAGGTTTTTTCAGTTTGGTACCAAATAATGGTTCAATTTGAAACCCCACTAGCATTAGCACAGAACATTAGGCCAGCCTGTCTTTCATAGGCTTGTGTCCTGCATTCCTTTTCCTCTTGTTAATAAGGCCTCTTTGGCATTTTCTTCAAAAGAGACCTGTTTCGTCACAATTGAACACTTGTTCAGGTTTCAGTCCTTCAGCTCATGTACCCCTGGAATTCATGGACATATTTTTCAGCCCCCTTGTGGTCGAACTGGCAGCCTCACCATGCCTACCCACACGTGATGCCAGTACGTTCTTAAATCTCTCAAACCAGCCTTTGCTGGCCTTAAATCACTCACTTCACCATATTTGCAGGCAATTTTTTCCAAATCTTTTGCACTGCCAGCTTTTCCAAATAATCGAAGTCATAAGAGCTCCCTGTAATTGTTTCTCATTTATCCACAAATATAACTTCTAAAACCTCTTCCAGTATTTTGATGATGTCATTTTTGTCAGCATAGTTACTCCTTGCAACAACAGCACCCTTTTATTTTTTTTTTGCCCCCATGGAACATAAGGTTGTGTGGTCTTTATACATCCTGGACAGTTCGCCATGTCCAATTTCATTTTGTTCAATGAGGGTTTTTCTTAAATTCAGTCGTATTTCTCACCTTTTTTACCACAGGTTGGCACTAGGAGCTTTTTTTGAGCCATGGTAGCTTATTTAGTACTTGCAAGCACTAAAATAAATGGAATATTATGAAATATTTCGCTGGAGCACGTGAGGCCCTTTCCCTCACTGGTAAACAATGCCAGACTGGCTCCCGCCCGCTCACGCTGTGGGTCGCGCCCCGGATGAACTACACTCGCGAGTCAACCATGAAAGCGAGTCCATGTTTATACGAAAATACCCCTATGATTGGCGAATTTACGATTCCCGGGAACTAGGGGGACCACTGTACATGTGTTCTGTGATCGTCAACCAGAGGTTATGGCGCTTAGTATTCACCCACCACCTCGCCGACCACTTCATCATGAGAGCAGTCTATCAGCATCCTGTCGGCCAACATTAGAGTTTCATTACTAATGTTGGAGAGCTCACACATAGTTTTGTGAACACTAACGTCCGACATGATAGCTGTTGTTGAAACATTTTTTGGATGACAGGACTCCAAAAAATTTTTTTGCAAGAACTGCTGGCTACACCTCATGGATGAGAAGAGACAGGCAAGGGCAAGGAAGAGGTGTTGCTGTGTGCTTCTCTAAAAGTGTTCATGCCCAGCACATTGATGTTGCCACCCCTACATATCTTGAAATGATGTTCTTCAAGCTCTGTATAAACACTAGTACCTCTGTACTAGCATGTACAATGTACAGACCTCAGTGGCAACATGCAGACTCCATCAACTTCCTAATGGAAAATATTGACTCCCTTCTGCTACAACACAACTGTAAACATATTATAATTGTTGGTGACCTCAATCAGCACCTTATACAGAGGGACTTTGATGACCTTCTTGCAGTGTTTGACATGAGAAACTTTGTTGATTTCCCTACTCATACCTCTGGCTCCTCCCTTGAACCAGTAGTGAGTGATCTGGCAGAAGGCATAGTCACTTGTCAACCCCTCGGCTACGTTGGATCGTCTGACCACAAGGCTGTTTTTACGACACTTAAGATCCCAACAGAACGAGGTGAGGAGTCCACACGCACAACCTGGCTATGGGAAAGAGGTAATTGGCCAATCCCTTTGCTCTGAGCTCGCCACCACCGATTGGAATGCTCTTCTCCAAGGGGATGTTGACAACCAAGTGAAAGCCTTCACTGGACACATCCTTAATCTACAACAAGAACACATTCCTCACCGGCAATATGTGACGAAGCCTACAGATCAGCCTTGGTTTGGCTTTCATTGTAGAGAGGCTGCTACTGCTAAGTACAAAGCATGGCGAAGGTATAAGAGACATCCTACCACCTATAACAGGAACTTGCACACGCAAGCCTGTAGGCATATGGGTGATGTTCAAAAGTGGGCCATTGCTAAATGGGAGGTGGACACTAAAAGAAAGCAAGCATCAGGTAGGGTAGGCTCCAAAACCTGGTGGTCCCTGGTCAAGGACAGACAAGGTTATCTGCCTGATGAACTCATTCCACCTCTAAATCGACAGGATGGGACCACCTCTACTAGTAGTCAAGAGAAGGCGGACCTCTTTGCTGAACACTTTGCTACCAAAATGCAAGTTCCTGATCCAGCAAGGGACCCTCCTTTTGGCTAGCTGCAAGAACTGTGTCAAAACTGTCAGTGGTGACAATAAGGCAGGAGGAGGTGCATTTCCTTCTTAAATTGCTTGACCAAGAAAAGGCTGTGGGCCCAAACAAGTTGAGCCCAAGATTGTTGAGAAGATGTGCAGACCAGCTAGCAGCACCTCTAACTCGCATCTTTCAGCACTGCCTAGTACAATGTAAATGGCCCTCTCTATGGAAAGAGGCAAATGTAGTCCCTGTTCACAAAAAGAAGAGCAGAGCAGAAATCAGCAACTACAGACCAGTGTCACTCCTGTCAATCACTGGTAAGATCCTTGAGACAATAATTTCAAGACAAATGACAGAGTTTTTTGACTACCTCTCACTGCTTTGTGATCGTCAATATGGCTTCAGGAAAAGTTACTCTGCTGCTGATCTGTTGTTAAACCTCTCCACTAAGTGGCACCAGTCACTGGATGAATCCAAAGTCAGCTGTGTGGTAGCACTGGACATTGCTGGCGCTTTTGACCGGGTGTGGCACCAGGGCCTCTTAGCAAAACTTCAAGCACTGGGAATTGCAGGCTCTACGCTATGTCTCCTCAGTGATTACCTTCATGGTAGATCTCTAAGTGTAGTTCTCAATGGAACGGAATCAGCAAGACATCCTATTGGGGCAAGTGTTGTACAATGAAGCGTGCTGGGTCCGTTGTTATGGAATGTCTACTTCAACGACCTTCTTCATCTCATCCCAGAATCACATGCATATGCAGATGACTGTACACTGACATTCACTTATCCAAGAGAAGAAATGCCAGCTGCTCTAAGCTACATCAATCACCAGCTGAGAGCTATATCAGCTTGGGGAAATAGATGGCAAGTAACATTTGCACCTGAGAAAACGCAAATGATGATCGTCTCTAGGCACCATGATATTAATGCTGGTGCAGTAGTAAGGATGAATGGGAGGGTGTTGGCACCTGAAGAAGTTGATATCCTTGGGGTGAAATTTGACTCCAAACTAACCATGAAGAACCATGTTGTAAATCTTGCAAACAAGGCAGCCAGGAATCTTACAGCACTTCGTCGTATCTCGCATCTGCTTGACAGTAGGGGTTGCAAGATCTTGTACGAGGCACAAGTACGCTCACACCTTGAGTATGCTCCACTTTCTTGGTTTGCCTGCCCCCCCCCTCTCATCTGAGAGTGTTTGACAGAGTAGAGAACAGAGCAAGACGTCTCGTCTCTCGCCTGGACCCATCCTGGATAGATCTGTCATTTCAGCAGAACCTTCAACATAGGAGGGATGTGGGTGGCCTTCCTGTTATATACAAGGCCAATATTGTCAAAATACCACACTTGGATCCACTTCGAGGACAGCGTGAAACAAGCTTTTATGCCACAAGACGGGCAGAAAGCAGCAACTTCACTCTGGCTGTACCCTTCTCCAGAACATCATTCCATCTGAGATCATATATACCCAGGATGACTCGAGTATGGAACACATTCGTACAGGATAATGATGTCAACGAGATAGTCAGTTGATCAAATGAAAATGCTGGCCCACAGATGGCTCCAACTTCATCCTTCCCTACTTGTATGTCTCATAACAATAAAAATGCTTTCAAATGAGCTGATGTAGGTGACAGCTCTTAGCTTGCCAATAAAGTTAGGAAGCCTTAACCTGTAAATAGCTTGTCAATAAACCTAGGGATCCTTAATCTTGTCAAACCCTGTGTCAAAAAAAAAAAAAAAAAAGAGGGAGAGGGCTTGGACTGTATGTTCAGTGGTGGGTAGGGGAGGTAGGTGGTATGTGGTTGAGGGGTGACTGTTACTCCACTCTCGTGTATATGTGTGTGTGTGTGCTCCCCCCACTTCTAAGTATTCATACTGCTAATAAATACCAGCAGTAATACCAGTAATTCCAAAACTTACCAATAGTAATTCTAACACTTATCAATTTTACTTATAAAATATGGAAAGCAATACTAGGTTGTAAAATTTAGCTTGTGTCAGCTTCTACAAGTGTGTGACGTTACCCCTCGCTAGACCGCTTTACTCCTCACACTCTCGTCAACCCTATCTCCATCTTATCTATGCTATTTCTACTCTAATTCCGGTATAGTTTGCATGAGTGAGTGACCAGTATCTAACAGTGATGCAGAGATCTGAATCTGACAACATGCAACCACAGTAGGTGAGCAATACTTGAGCTGGCAGCGGCGCGATGACAAGTTGCCAGATGCTGATGATGTAGTCGTACATAGGCCTTGTATCACTATTTTGAAAATCCTTCACCCGTGATGTTTATAACTATATGTGCTCATACATCTCGCGTTCCTCAAGTGATTTCACTTTTCATTTATGATAGAATCCACTTCACATTCGGCGGGCTACACTTTTTATTTACAATGGCACACAACTATTGTGACGTCACTGCTTCAGCAGGCCTACTCTTGCCACCTTCCCTTGTTATATATTTTATTTTTCCTTTCTCCTCTTGCTTATTAACTTTTTCACTCTCACTGTATGGTGCCCCACATTTCACTTGTTAACCAATCTCTCATAATTCTTAAACACCCACTGCCACACTCACTTTGATCTTTGTATATTTGAATCTGTGTGGCAACAGGTGCCTACTAGGCCTCTAACGGTTTGGCACTTTGAAATATTAATGATTTCAGGCTTCCTCTCAATTTTTTTTTAACTAATAACTTTGGTTATCACTCGTAGGATTGTTCACTGACGTTGTCACTACCACTGATTACTGCTAGCAGTTACTGCACGCCTTAAAAACACTAAGGTTCTCGGAGCCTTGTCACCCACGTCTGCGTGACTGTGTGTGTGTGTGTGTGTGTGTGTGTGTGTGTGTGTGTGTGTGCACTCACCTAGTTCTACTCACCTAGTTGAGGTTGCAGAGGTCGAGTCCTAGCTCCTGGCCATTCCTCTTCACTGGTCGCTACTAGGTCACTCTCCCTGAACCGTATTCGTGTGTGTGTTCGTGTGTGTGTTCGTGTGTGTGTTCGTGTGTGTGTTCGTGTGTGTGTTCGTGTGTGTGTGTGTGTGTGTCTAATATTTATTTCAAATATTTATAAAATCCCCAGATAATATTTATTGTTGTTCAGAACAAGTAATTCCAGATAGTAATTTCTTAAATAACACGTCTCTGTGGCAGTACATATCGCTTGCTTTTAACTTTCTTGATAACACTCTGATGTATTGTGTAAATAACTTATTGAAGCCTCATTTATCATTGCAAATTCCCTAATGATGGCTATGGAGATTACAACTGCTGATGGCATCTTTTTCAGAGAACATTTGTGTCTAAAATGGGGGTAAAGCAATATAATTCATTTACCCGTATATATTTATGCTATGCTAATTGAAACTCAATGGAGATTAAAATGTCTGAATAATACAAGTATTACATACTTTACCTGGAGAACAATAGTTTTACTGAACCTACAAATACATTTATTTCCTTATAAGGTAGAAATAATATAGTTTAGATTTAGTAAAACATTGGTAGGTAGAACACAAAGTTACTAGTTTGTAATACTACATTACTGTCTCTGTATTTGTGTAATGCCTCTTTTTTTCCTGTCCATTCCTTATGAAAGACTATTACAAGTTGATAGTTGCTCTAAGCTTGTTGGATAAGTTTGGAATCTCAGCAGCATTTTCCATCCTGTACATCTACTCTGCCGAGATCTTTCCAACTGAGTACCGCAGCGTCATTCATTGTTTCTCTGGTAAGTCACTACCATATTATTTATTAATTATGCAAATTTTAAATGCTCATAGAATAAAGTACTCTGTTTATTTTCTTATTTTTCATTTAGTTTAACTTGAATATATTTAACCATATAGAGTCTATTAATTTTCATTTGCTTACCCGCAAACTTGTAGTAAAATGGTTCGAGTGTTCGCATCGCTATTGGGCCGTGCGGACGTGCTGCGCAGTAGCTCCTGATTGAGTTGGCTTTTGCGCAGTGTTGACGTGTACTTAGCCCTGTGAAGACCTGTTTGCGCGCTCTCTAGAATTGAACCAAGTTGCCCTCCATCGAGCAACTTCACCAACAGCTTAAGGAAGAATTGAGGATGGCGAATATGGAAATTCGGGGACTGACCGAGGAAAACAAAAAGATTCGTAGTAGTCCTCCTGTTTTGAGTCCTCAGGTCAAGAAGGGAAACTGGTCAGTGGCTGGACAGCAGGGAAAGAAGTTGATGATCAAGAAGATGAATGGAAAGGTAGAAACGATGAAGAAGAGACTGCCGTGGAAACTGTTGTGGAAACATCTAATACATTCTCAGTGCTACCCGACGAATGTGAGTCGACTACTGGGAACGTCACGACGAAAGACATTAAGGAAGGTAAGAATATTGTTGTTGTTGGGGATAGCCAAGTTAGGTATATGGATAGGGCGTTCTGCTTGAAGGACAGGAGTAGGAGACAGAGAGTTTGCTTTCCTGGGGCTGGGATGGAGGATATTGTTAGCCGTCTGGATGACATCATGAGAGGTAATGGGAGCAACCCTATTATCTGTCTCAGTGCTGGAGGCAACGATGTTGGCAGACGTAGGAGTGAAGACCTGATTAGCAGGTATAGGTCAGCAATAGAAATAATTAGGAGTAAGGGTGGGAACCCTCTCATATGTGGTATTTTGCCAGGGAGAGGAGTTGGAAATGAATGGTTGTCCAGGGCAATTGGTGTCAATTGCTGGCTGGACAAATACTGTAAGGAAAATGTGGTAACATTCATTGACAACTGGGACCACTTCTATGGCAGAAATGACATGTATGCCAGAAATGGGGTTCACTTATCTAGGTCTGGGGTGGTAGCACTGGCAACTGCAGTGGAGGGAGCAGTTAGGACTTTAAACTAGGAATAGTTCGTGGTATGGGTTTTGGCAGGAAAACAGTGAAGTCCCAGTGTAGTAATATTACGAGTTCTAGGGGAACTAGTAATAATAAGAACGAGGTAGATATTGAAAAGCCAGGGAAATTGAGTGATAAGGACAGTAATAGGTTTAGTAGAAAAATAGAAATGAGCAGGAAGGGTAAAGAGAAAGGAGAGTCTTTCAATGTTTATTATGCTAATTGCCGTAGTGCTAGGAATAAGATGGACAAGTTGAGATTAGTTGCTAGTGCAGGTAACATTGATGTATTTGCCTTAACTGAGACGTGGTTTAATTAAAAAAGTCGGGACATGCCTGCGGAATGTCATATTCAGGGTTTTAAATTGTTCCAAGAAGATAGAAGTATTGGGAGGGGGGGTGGGGTGGCATTGTATGTCCGAGATCGCTTGAACTGTTGCATAAAAACGGGTATTAAGTCTAAAATTACACATACAGAGTCTGTTTGGATAGAATTTTCAGAGGGGCATGAAAAACTGATTTTAGGAGTTATATACAGTCCCCCAAACTTAGATAGGGACCAAGGGAAACTACTATGGGAGGAAATTAAGGCCACAAGGCACGATAATGTAGTAATTCTAGGAGACTTTAACTTTAGTCATGTTGATTGGAATTGCTTGACTGGGAATTTAGAATCATACGACTTCTTAGAAGTATTTCAGAATTGTTTTTTGAAGCAGTTTGTGACAGAACCTACAAGGGGAAATAACCTGCTTGACTTAGTTATGGCAAACAATGAATCCCTTGTTAATAATTTAGAAATTTCAGAGGAACTGGGTGCTAGCGACCACAAATCAATTACATTTAGCATTGAATGGAAGTACGATAGTAGCGATAACTCAGTAACTGTCCCAGATTTTCGCTTAGCAGATTACGATGGGCTTAGAGAACACTTATCTGTTCACTGGGATAAGGAAGAGAGCTATCAATATGACAGTTTTCTGAACACTATACATGCTGCTCAAAGAGCGTTTATCCCATATAAAGAAATTAGATCAAATAGAAATGACCCAAAATGGATGAATAATAGGCTCAAATATCTACTAGGGCATAAGAAAGGAATTTATAGGCGTATCAAAAGAGGTGAGGGTCATCTTATGAATCAGTATATTGACATTAAGAGGGACATTAAAAAGGGGATAAGAAAAGCTAAAAGGGACTATGAAATTAAAGTTGCTAGGGATTCTAAAACTAACCCAAAAAGTTTGTTCCAGGTCTATAGAACAAAAGTTAGAGGTAAGATAAGTCCCCTTAAAAATAATTATGGGCACCTTACTGACAAAGAGAATGAAATGTGCTTGATTTTAAATAATTATTTTCTCTCAGTTTTTACACAGGAAGACACTAACAATATTCCAGTAATTAATTTTTACAGTGGGCTAGAAGAAAAATTATGTAACATCACCGTCACTAGTGAGATGGTTGTGAAGCAGATAGACAGACTGAAGCAAAATAAATCGCCGGGTCCTGATGAGGTTTTTTCAAGGGTTCTTAAGGAATGCAAAATGGAACTCTGTGAACCAGTAACTAATATTTTTAATTTATCTCTTCAAACAGGTGTAGTGTCTGATATGTGGAAGATGGCTAATGTAACCCCTATTTTTAAAACAGGGGACAAGTCGTTACCGTCAAATTACCGCCCAATAAGCCTGACCTCAATTGTAGGCAAATTACTAGTCAATTATAGCTCAAATTATAAGAAGCCATCTCGATAAGCATAGCTTGATTAATGATACTCAGCATGGATTCACAAGAGGCCGGTCTTGTCTAACTAATTTATTAACCTTTCTTCAGTAAAGCTTTTGAGGCTGTTGACCACAATAAAGAATTTGATATTATTTACTTAGATTTTAGTAAGGCTTTTGATAGAGTTCCGCACCATAGACTGTTAAAGAAAGTGGCAGCTCATGGCATTGGGGGAAAAGTGCTCTCGAGGATCGAGTCATGGCTCACTGACAGGAAGCAGAGTGTCCATAAATGGGGTTAAATCCGAGTGGGGATCTGTAACAAGTGGCGTTCCACAGGGATCAGTCTTGGGCCCGTTGTTGTTTATATATATCAATGATCTTGATGAGGGAATTACTAGTGATATGAGCAAATTCGCCGATGACACAAAGATAGGTAGGATAATTGATTCAAACGTAGATGTTATGGGACTTCAGGGGGATTTAAGCAAACTCTATTCTTGGTCAGAAAAGTGGCAGATGCAGTTCAATGTAGATAAATGTAAGGTTCTGAAGCTTGTGAGTGCCCATAACCCTAGTACTTATAAATTAAATGATGTAGAACTTAGCCATACAGATTGTGAAAAGGACTTGGGGGTTATGGTGAGCAGCAACCTTAAACCAAGACAGCAATGCCTAAGCGTACGTAATAAGGCAAATAGATTACTGGGATTTATATCAAGAAGTGTAAGCAACAGAAGTCCAGAGGTCATACTGCAGCTTTATACATCATTAGTAAGGCCTCACCTAGATTATGCAGCTCAGTTCTGGTCTCCGTATTACAAAATGGACATAAATTCGTTAGAAAACATTCAGCGTATGATGACTAAATTAATACATAGCATTAGAAATCTTCCTTATGAAGAAAGATTGAAGACTCTTAAGTTACATTCACTTGTTAAACGAAGAATGAGGGGAGACCTGATCGAAGTGTATAAGTGGAAGATAGGTATTAATAAAGGGGATATTAATAAGGTCTTGAGGATGTCTCTCCAAGAGAGAACCCGCAGTAATGGATTTAAATTAGATAAGTATAGATTTAGAAAGGACATAGGAAAGTATTGGTTTGGAAATAGGGTAGTTGATGAGTGGAACAGTCTACCTAGTTGGGTTATTGAGGCTGGGACTTTGGGTAGTTTCAAATCTAGGTTGGATAAGTACATGAGTGGGAGGGGTTGGATTTGAGTGGGACTTTCACATCAGAGCTTATTTCTTGGGTGGCATTGAAAATTGCGTTGGGCAAATGTTTTGTTAGTGGGATGAATTGTAAAGGACCTGCCTAGGATGGACCAGCAGGCCTCCTGCAGTGTTCCTCCTTTCTTATGTTCTTATGTAGAATCTGATATCCAGGTGGAAAGATTGCCTCTATTATTGCCTCAGTGAATTTCATTTCTTTGACTGCTATGATGTCTGGGGATGTCTCATTGATTTTTTCATGGCATTCCTCACATTTATTCGCTATTTCATCTGTATTCGCATACCAAACCTTCCACTTCTTTTCTACAACTGTGGGACAGAGAGAATAGTGGGGTTGGGTTAGTGGGAGCCCTAGCAGGGGCCTAGGGGGTTGTGGTGGGGGTGGGGTTTGTGATGAGGTGGGTTGGAGCAGAGTGCCCATGGGGGCTTGCTGTAGGTGTGGGGTTTGTGATGTGGGTTTTGATTCAGATTGTTCAGTTGTCATGGTTAGATTACTTCTGTGGGTGTTTCTGGAGGAGAGTGTTTGCTCTCCTACCTGAGTCTGAGTTCTTCTCATCTCCGCTGTGGCATGCAAAGAGTATGTAACCTTTATTCGGCGCACGTACACACCCTCATTTACAGGCTATCTCCCCCAACCAGCGAACCAGGTTGCTAAGAGTTGATGATGGGGCCCCGTCGTTCAACTAGTGACCAGGTTCTAGCCAATAAGAAGATGGTTTTGGCAATCGCAGAGGTTATGTGGGTACCGCTCTCCTGTCTGCCCTTGTCATTCCCATTCTAGAGCTGGTTGAAGCACGGTCTGCTATCTTGTGGCTTCTATTTCTGCTTTGCTTACCGTGGAGTGCACTATACTTATCACTGTACATAGTATACATATTGCTGTTATAAATTGGTGAAGGATAATATAAGTCTAAACTTTTTCTACTGTGTTTATTTGCTCCCATTACACCCGGGGTAACAGGCCATTTGGAATCCTGGGTTGTAATATGGGGGCCTGTCTGGGATTTGAGCTGGACTTAGAGAAACGGTTGAGCTTAGGGTGAAGCTCATAGCAGGAACATTGTGCAGCTTGCTGTCAGGCATTGCTTTACAAATTTTGCGTGTCAGTTGTTACTAGCCTGTTCGGTGTGGAGAATTTTGCAGTCAGCTTTGCTTGTATGCGTATTCTGCAATCATACTGTGCATAGCTAAGCGTGTTCTGCAAATTAACGTGTTACGTTGGGGTATTCTGCAATCGTACTGTGCATAGCGAATAACTTATGCCACCTAGACGAGTCAGACGTCTGGTGTCGGCATATACTTTGCATAACCTACCTAAATTGTCCCTACAGCGTTGTTGGCAAATTGCTCGTTCCATTGGCATTACATACAAACGCACTCTCACAGCTGCGCAACTGCGTTCACTGATTGCTGACAAACTTATAGAAGAAGAGATGGCACATCAGACTCCTCCCTCTAAGGGAGCTAGTGCAAAAACTCCTATGTTCTCGCAGGAGGAAGATGATACACCTACGGAGCAAAATGGTCAGTATAGTGCAGCTGGGTTGTCTCAGGGTGAATCAGCGTCGTTGGCACTTGAGCTGGTAAAAATCAATCTTGAGCAAACTAGGGAACAGAGAGCATTTGCAAGGGAAGAATTTGATAGGGAAAGAGAGAGGAGGCAGTTTTCACATTCTGTAAATAATTTTAGTTTACAGAAAGCAGTACAGTTTGTTCCCTGCTTCAATGAGGCCGAACCAGAGCAATTTTTCGAAAGCTTCGAAAATCAGGCTCGAGCCTTGAGGTGGCCAGAACAGCATTGGGCATCGTTGGTTCATACAGCATTATCGGGTAAGGCACAGGAATTTACGTCAGTATTAAATGACGCTGAATTCTCTGATTATCAAGTAGTGAAGACCACAGTGTTGGGAGCATATACATGTATCCCAGCCAAATATAGAAAAGCATTTAAATTAAGCAGGCGGCAGCTTGGTCAATCCCTAGTCGACTTTGTGAGACAGCAAACCAAAGCTTTTACCAGCTGGTATAAAGCAAGTGGTGTCTCTACCTTTGAGGATCTGGTGCAGCTTATTCTGATTGATAACCTGCTGGAGTCTGTGGGACCAGAGGTTCGAGTCTTTCTGCAGGATCGTGACTTAACCACTGCATTGGAGGCAGCCAGGTTGGCTGATACCTTCGAAACTAACCGCTCCTTGTCCGAACGGTCCCGTCTCTCTTTTCAACAGCCTGGCATCAGCAGAGATCGTCAACCTTGGAGAATGAAGTGCCAGCCGGAGGGAGAACGTCTACGTCAGCCAACCAAGCCACCTGGTGAGCCACGCTTCTCAACATATGGTCCACCTGCGGAGAGGCAAACTACTCATGGTGCATCTCGACAACAGTATCCAGAGAGACACCAGCCAGAACGACACCATTTGCAATGTCAACAGGGAGTAAAGGGCAAGCCTGTCGTCTGCTTCAGGTGCAATAAAGTAGGTCACATCAGTTCCAACTGCCCCCATAAACCCCAACCCATTGGGAAAATCTCTAATATCCCTAGTAACATCTCCCCTAGAGAAGTAGAAAAAGGTATGGCCCCTTATTATTGCAAAAGTCTTATTTCCCTTCAGGAAAACTCAGAAACAACTAAGGTAAAGACCTTTAGAGATACGGGAGCATATTGCTCACTTGTAAGAGAGGGAATATTACCCCTTTCAGAGAATACTTCTTTGAATTCCTCTGTTTTATTGGAAGCATTTGGAGGAGCTATATATTCTGTTCCTTTGCATAAAATTTATGTACAGTGCAAATATTACACTGGGTACTTGACTGTAGGTGTCTCAAAAGGATTCCCCATGAAAGATGCAGTGTTATTACTGGGTAATAACATTACTACTGTTAGTTCGTGTCCTGAACCTATAATGATTAATTCTTCTCCGGTGTTGGCCATAACTCGGGCAACATCCCAAGGGTTGTCTGGAGAGAACGTTGACCTATCCTTGGACGACTCCGATCTCGGAATAGCCACGTTGTTTTACGAGGCACACCGGCCGGAGCCTCGTAAATCAAGTGAACAGACCCCGATCAAGCCTTCCTATTCCCAGGTTGCAGGATTGCCAGATGTCTCTGTTTCCATGCCCAAGGGACTGTCCTTCCGGGAGGAACAACGAAAGGACCCTTCTTAAAAATTCGCTTTTGAGGCAGCCATGGGTAAATCCTCTTTGGGTCATCCGGTCAAGTATGAAGTTAAAAACGATTATTTGATCTGCACTGAGACTGGTAAGGAGATAGAGGGCCGGCAATTGTATGACAGGTTAGTGGTTCCAACAAAGTATAGACCTCAAATATTAAATATAGCTCATAATACGTCATTAGGAGGTCACTTAGGAATTACAAAAACCTTGTATAGAATCACAAAAGAATTTTATTGGCCAAAATTAAAGAAAGATGTGAAGAATCATATTAGGTGTTGCCAAGAATGTCAGCAAGTTGGAAAACCTGGACATTCCATTAAACCTGCACCTCTCCAACCTATACCTGCTGATGGAGAACCTTTTGCAGATTTAATTATAGATTGTGTAGGTCCACTACCTAGGTCAAAGTCTGGAAATCAATATTTATTTACGATTATGGATAAAGTAACCAGATATCCTGAAGCAATTCCCATGCGTAATATTAATACTAAAGCTATTCTCAAAGCTTTAACAAAATTCATTTCTTGTTTTGGCATTCCTAAAACTATTCAAAGTGATCAAGGTACTAACTTCACTGCCAAAGCATTTAGGGAAGTATTAACTAGGTTAGGGATAATCCACAACTTATCCACTGCCTATCATCCTCAGTCCCAAGGCGCCTTGGAAAGATTCCACCAGACATTAAAAACAATGATGAGAAGTTTTTGCATGCACTTCCCTACAGACTGGGATGAATCACTACCTTTGTTGCTGTTCTCAGTACGAGAAACGGTGCAAGAGTCTACAGGGTATAGTCCTTTTGAGCTGATCTTTGGGCACAATGTACGAGGTCCTCTTCGGGTGATCAAAGAAGGATGGATGGGAGAAGACGTTAGCTCAACACTCTACAATCCGTCTTCAAGGTTGCAGGTGGCACGTCAGTTAGCCAAGGCTAACCTAAAGACAGCTCAAAGCAAGATGAAACAGAGGTATGACAGAAGTGCACAATTCCGCTCCTTTCATCCAGGAGACAAGGTGTTGGTGCAGGAACCTATACCTGGCCACACCTTGAAAGCTAGATTTACGGGACCTATGCAGATTGTAAGTAGATTATCTGATGTAAATTATGTGGTAGCTCCCATTGATAAGACCTCAAAATCTAAAACTTACCACATTAATCAGTTAAAGTACTTCCATACACCAGATAAAGTCCCAGTAATGACTCTGTCCTCTACCTCTGAGGACAACTCTGACTCTTTGCACTCTATCTCTGAAATTAATATTAAAGTTTCAAATTCTGTCCTCCTCAAGGATCCTAGCCCTTTAATGGAGAGATTATCTGAAACGCAAGCAACAAATTTAACGGAGCTTCTACAGTCATATCCTAATATTTTTTCAGATGTGCCGAAAAAATGTACGTTAGGCTACCATGATGTAGATGTGGGAAACTCTAAACCAATTAAACTCTCCCCCTACAGAGCTAATCCTGAAAAGCAAAGGCTACTTCAGCAGGAAGTAGAATTTTTGTTAAAGCATGGTTTAGTGGAGGAGTCGTCTAGTCCATGGGCTTCACCGTGCATCCTTGTGAAGAAGGCTGATGGAGGGTTTCGTATGTGTACAGACTACCGTAAAGTGAACGAGGTCACAATTACAGATGCTTACCCTCTTCCTCGTCTGGATGACGTAATTGATTTTGTGGGTAAGGCTACTTTTGTGTCCAAATTAGATCTCCTTAAAGGCTACTATCAGGTACCTTTGACAGATAAGGCGAAGGAAATATCTGCCTTCGTAATTCCAGGAGGTCATTATCAATACACAGTTACCCCCTTCGGAATGAAAAATTCCCCCTCTTCATTCCAGAAACTTATCCATCAGGCTATTAAAGGACTCGAAGGCACGGCAGCGTACCTAGATGATATTGTTGTGGTGTCTGATACTTGGGATCAACACCTACTTAGACTTAAGGCTCTTTTTGAGACCTTTAAGAGTTCCCATTTAACAGTTAATTTATCTAAATCTTCCTTTGGCCAGGCCACTGTCACTTTTCTAGGCCATGAAGTAGGTAGTGGTAAAGTTGCACCTAAACTTGCTAAAGTTCTTTCTATTAAAGATTATCCAGTTCCTCATGATAGGAAATCTCTTCAACGTTTCCTAGGCATGATAGGATTTTACAGAAGATTCTGTTAGAATTTCTCAGATATTGTAGCCCCTCTTACCTCTCTTACCAGTCATAAAGTTCCCTTTAATTGGACGTCAGACTGTAACACTGCTTTTAATAAAGCAAAAAGATTATTGTGTACTGCACCCATTCTCTTGTCTCCAGACTTCTCCAAACCTTTTTCATTACAGGTTGATGCTTGTGAGTCTGGGGTTGGGGCAGTACTATTACAAATCGGGAACAAGGAGTTGCAGCCTGTAGCATACTTTTCAGCCAAGTTCCAGCCGCATCAGAGGGCTTATTCTACCATTGAAAAAGAAGCCCTCGCGCTGGTACTGGCTTTGGAGCATTTCGATGTTTATGTGGGCCAGACATCTCAGGTGGTCACAGTCTACAGTGATCACAATCCTCTAGTATATCTCCAAGCCATGAAGAACCACAACACAAGGCTTATGCGCTGGACGCTAAGGCTGCAGCCCTACAATATTTCAATTAAATATATTGCCGGCAAAGAAAATGTTGGCAGACTCTTTATCTAGAGTCTAATAATATTATTATTTAGGTTAGGATGTTATTTGTGGTAACCCCTTTTCACGCTCTGTTTTTTCCCCTGGTGTGGGTTTTTTTTTTTAGTGAGGGGATGCGGGCTACCGTCCGCCTGTATCTTGGACCTATGCTAGCCTGTCTGACTGCTGTCTCACTCTAAGTTTAGGGTTTGGCTTTTGGTCACAAGAAAAGCTGAGCTCTATCTAAGAGTTGGATGGTGGAGAGGAAAGGCGGTCCCATTATTTTGTGCCATGGCGGCACGGTTACCACTGGGAGGTGGCAGCCTAATCCTGAGCCTTCTTGGGGTGGGGGTGTGGCATGCAAAGAGTACGTAACCTTTATTCGGCGCACGTACACACCCTCATTTACAGGCTATCTCCCCCAACCAGCGAACCAGGTTGCTAAGAGTTGATGATGGGGCCCCGTCGTTCAACTAGTGACCAGGTTCTAGGCAATAAGAAGATGGTTTTGGCAATCGCAGAGGTTATGTGGGTACCGCTCTCCTGTCTGCCTTTGTCATTCCCATTCTAGAGCTGGTTGAAGCACGGTCTGCTATCTTGTGGCTTCTATTTCTGCTTTGCTTACCGCGGAGTGCACTATACTTATCACTGTACATAGTGTACATATTGCTGTTATAAATTGGTGAAGGATAATATAAGTCTAAACTTTTTCTACTGTGTTTATTTGCTCCCATTACACCCGGGGTAACAGGCCATTTGGAATCCTGGGTTGTAATATCCGTCATTGCCTCTCGTTCCTTCCATCTTTGTAACCTCTCTTTCAGTATCATCCTTTCTTCTTGTATTGTCTCAATCGAGGTACACCCTCCAGTACTCTGATTTGTCCCTTAGTAGTGCTTTCTCCTGCAGGATCCTGTTTCCAGCTGATTCTGCCTTGAAAATGACTTTGTCTGGCTTTTTTTCTTCTTGCAAACCAACCAGTTCACCAAAAATTTATCAGCTGGATCATGTCGTTCTCACCTATTGCTTTCATGATACTTTCAATCACTTTTTTCTTCTGTTTTCTTGGATCATAGGTTTCCCCTTCCTGGAGCCCATAGACAAAAACTGACCTCTTCCTTTCTTCCTCCCACTGCATCTCCCTTTGCATCCCCTGAGGTGATTTAGATCCTTCCATTGAAGCGTTCCTTCCTTTGATCTTTTCCATGGCTGATGCCCCTGTGCTCAGTGGTCTGTCTTTCCTGATCAACTGTTCCTTGCCACTGCAATTGTCTGTTAGATTGTATGCATATAGCTTAGCTCCTTCATTGTCTTTAGTCCCTTCAATTGTTCTTGATGTGCTCTTCGTCTTTTCCTGGGCCACACATGGGTCTCATAGTGCCTTTGCATACAGTATAGCTCGTTTGCTCCCTACAGTCCCCTCGTCTATGACTGATATAGAAGTTTCTGATGTCATGGCTGTGCTCTTCTTTGGTTCTTTAGGCTGTTTCAGAGTTTACAGTTTCTCTAAGCACTGTATCTTAGCTTCTTCTGCTATGGCTTGTAGCTTCCATTTCTTGCTCTGTGCAGCTATCCTCTTCTCCATTTTCTTGCTGAGCTCTTCTAGCTTTCTTCGCCACTCTTCCTCCCTTTTTCTGAGTTCTGCCTCCCAATCTTCCCTCCCAGCTATATCCAGGTATTTACAGGAGAGAGAGAGAGAGAGAGAGAGAGTGTGTGTGTACTCACCTAGTTGAGGTTGCAGAGGTCGAGTCCAAGCTCCTGGCCCCGCCTCTTCACTGGTTGCTACTAGGTCACTCTTCCCGAACCCTGAGCTTTATCGTACCTCTGCTTAAAGCTATGTATGGATCCTGCCTCCACTACATCGCTTCCCAAACTATTCCACTTCCTGACTACTCTGTGGCTGAAGAAATACTTCCTAACATCCCTGTGATTCATCTGTGTCTTCAGCTTCCAACTGTGTCCCCGTGTTGCTGTGGCCAGTCTCTGGAACATCCTGTCTTTGTCCACCTTATCAATTCCTCTCAGCATTTTATATGTCGTTATCATGTCCCACCTATCTCTCCTGTCGTCCAGTGTCGTCAGGTTGATTTCCCTTAACGTCTCCTCGTAGGACATACCTCTTAGCTCTGGGACTAGTCTTGCTGCAAATCTTTGCACTTTCTCTAGTTTCTTTACATGCATGGCTAGATGTGGGTTCCAAACTGGTGCTGCATACTCCAATATGGGCCTAACGTACACGGTGTACAGGATCCTGAACGATTCCTTATTAAGAAGTCGGAATGCTGTTCTGAGGTTTGCCAGGCGCCCATATGCTGCAGCAGTTATTTGGTTGATGTGCGCTTCAGGAGATGTGCCTGGTGTTATACTCACCCCAAGATCGTTTTTCTTGAGTGAGGTTTGTAGTCTCTGGCCCCCCTAGACTGTATTCCGTCTGCGGTCTTCTTTACCCTTCCCCAATCTTCATGACTTCGCTATTGGTGGGATTGATCTCAAGGAGCCAATTGCTGGACCAGGTCTGCAGCCTGTCCAGATCCCTTTGTAGTTCTGCCTGGTCTTCGATCGAATGAATTCTTCTCATCAATTTCACGTCATCTGCAAACAGGGACACCTCGGAGTTTATTCCTTCCGTCTTGTCGTTCACAAATACCAGAAACAGCACTGGTCCTAGGACTGACCCCTGTGGAACTCCGCTGGTCACAGGTGCCCACTCTGACACCTCGCCACGTACCATTACTCGCTGCTGTCTTCCTGACAAGTATTCCTTGATCCATTGTAGTGCCTTCCCTGTTATCCCTGCTTGGTCCTCCAGTTTTTGCACTAATCTCTTGTGTGGAACTGTGTCAAACGCCTTCTTGCAGTCCAAGAAGATGTAATCCACCCACCCCTCTCTCTCTTGTCTTACTGCTGTCACCTTGTCATAGAACTCCAGTAGGTTTGTGACACAGGATTTCCCATCCCTGAAACCATGTTGGCTGCTGTTGATGAGATCATTCCTTTCTAGGTGTTCCACCACTCTTCTCCTGACAATCTTCTCCATGACTTTGCATACTATACATGTCAGTGACACTGGTCTGTAGTGCTTCGTGTCTGTCTCCTTTTTTAAAGATTGGGACTACATTTGCTGTCTTCCATGCCTTAGGCAATCTCCCTGTTTCGATAGATTTATTGAATATTGTTGTTAGAGGTACACATAGCGCCTCTGCTCCCTCTCTCAGGAACCATGGAGAGATGTTATCTGGCCCCATTGCCTTTGAGGTATCTAGCTCACTCAAACCTCTTCACTTCTTCCTCTATTTGTGTGCCTGTGTCCAACCATGGTGGTGAGCCCCACCTCTCAAATCTTTCTGGAGTCCCTTCTGTCTCCTCTGTGAACACTTCTTTGAATCTCTTGTTGAGTTCTTCACCTTACGATCATTTTTGTTGTCTCTCCTCCTTCCTTCCTTAGCCTGATTACCTGGTCCTTGACTGTTGTTTTCCTCCTGATGTGGCTGTACAACAACAGTTTCAGGTCAGGTGGCTTCGCTGTGTGTGCGTGTGTGTGTGCGTGTGTGTGTGTGTGTGTGTGTTTGTGTGTGTGTGTGTGTTTGTGTGTGTGTGTGTTTGGGTGTAGGCAAGTGGGAGAGTTTTAGGGAGAGTGTACGGTAGATGGTTGGTTAGTAGTGGAATGGAGGGTTAGTGTTTCAGGCGGTCACTGTTACAGTGCCCACTGTTGTGTACCCACAACTCAATCGTGTGCCTCCCTGCTGCCCTGTTGTGTGATTTATTGTTGTGTGGCCTATCGCTCTTTTCTAGACTCAACTTTTTGTAGTCCTATTTGTATTTATCAGACAGCTTTGTTTCCTTGTGCTTCCTGGTGAGAACAAGTCTAATAGACGTGCCTGCGTGTGCATGTGTACTCACCTATTTGTACTCACCTATTTGTGGTTAGGGAGTCGATTCACGAGCTCTGGCTCCCTCCTCCTTCGATTGCTGGGTCTCTCCTGCTCATGAGCTCTATCATACCTCGCCTTAAAACTCTTATGGTTTTCACCTTCCCACTACATCACTTTCTAGAGCTATTCCATGGCTGACTTCTCTATAGTGAAGAAATACTTCCTAACATCCCTTTGATTCATCTGAGTCTTCAACTTTGAGTGTGACCTCTTGTGTCTGTAATCCCTTCTCTCGAACCATCCGTCTTTGTCCACCTTGTCTATTCCGGCATAGTATTTTATGTATCGTTATCATATACATTGCACCTGTCCTCCAGTGTCGTCAGGCGTTTCCTCAACCTTTCTTCGTGGACCAATCCCGTAGCTCTGGGACTAGATCTTGTTATGACCTTTGCACTTTCTCCTAATTTCTAGACGTGCTTGACTGGGTGGATTCCAAACTGGTGCTGCATACCCCAGTATGGGTGAGCGTAAAATGGTATACAGAGTCTTAAACGAATCCTTGCTGAAGTATCGGAACGCTATCCGTAGGTTTGCCCAGGTGCCCGTATGCTGCAGCAGTTATCTGATTGATGTAATGCCTCCAGGAGATATGCTCAGTGTTATACTCACCCCCCAGATCTTTTTCCTTGAGTGGGGGTTTGCAGTCTTTGCCATCTAAACTATATTGTGTCTGTGGTCTTCTTTGCCCTTCACAATCTTCATGACTTTGCATTTGGCAGAAGTTCGATTCAAGGAGCCAGTTGCTGGACCAGGCTTGTAGCCTGTCTGGTCTCTTTGTAGTCCTGCCTGTGTGTCAATGTGTGTGTGTGTGTGTGTGTGTGTGTGTGTGTGTGTTAGGAAGGAGATGAATATCTTAAAAGTGAATTTAAAGGGAACAGCAGTACTCAAACAATTTGATATTTAAATTATTATTATTATTATTATTATTATTATTATTATTATTCTTGTTAATAAGATTTGGGGAAACACTATATGAATATGGGTCATATAGGAGACTGAAGAATTGAGTGTCATTCCTTGCATGAGCTTCCTGCTGGAATCAGACCTCTCTTCATATGTTTGTACAGCATTATTTCCTGGAGTACAGTGGCAGAGAAAACTTTCATCACTGTAGCGTTGCCAGAGGCATGCTTACACTACAGTTATAAAACTTCAAAGTGCCTGCACACTATATTTTCCCATCTCCAGAACCAGAGTCCGGCCTGCTGGTTTCCTGAATCCCTTCATAAATGTTACCTTGTTTCCTCCAACAGCATGTCAAGTCCTGCAGAAACCACATTTGTCTCCATTCACTCCTATCTAACATGCTCACACTTGCTTGCTGGAAGTTCAATCCTTGCATACAAAACCTACTTCTTATCCTCCAACTTTCCTAGACCAACCTCTATCCGCCTTCCCTCCAATAGAGATTTATACTCTCAAGTCATTCTATTTTGTTCTTGCCTCTTTATGTCAACGACCATGGTAACCCCCTTCCTTCAACCCCTCTGGATAATAGTTTTGTAATCAGCACCCTTCCTAATCTTCTGCATTATATTCACACAAGCTGCTATTAGACATAACATCTCAGTGCCTCCAGCCTTCTCCTAGTTAGAACATTCATCACCCATGCTTCACACCCATATAAGAGCATTAATATAGCTATACTCTCATACATTTCCCCTCTTTGCCTTTAATGGACAGAAGTTCTTTGTCTCCTCAGGTTCCCTCAGTGCACCACTCTTATTTTCTCCAATAAATCATATATGATCCTTCATCTTTCATAGACCTATCTGCTGACACTTCCCACTTCCAAATGTCAGAATACGTTCTCCTCCTCCATACTCCTCTACCTCCAATCTGAAATCCAGATTTCCCATTACTTAATTTTTATTATCCCCTCATCACCTTACTCTTTCACTTATAATCACTTTTTAATTTCCTTCTTTTGTACCCTACCAAACTTATCCTGTCTGCAACTTCTCTTCAAGATCTCCCAAAAGCACAGTGTCATCCAGCAGCAAAAGACCAGCTGTGACAACTCCACTTTTGTGTTTAGTCATTATTTTTTATCCCACCTGCAGGAAACACCCGAACATTCACTTCTCTTATAACTCCATCTATTAATACATTGAACAACCATGGTGACATCACACATTCCTGTGTAAGGCCTAATTTTATTGAAACATTCTCCTCTCCTAGATGTATTATAGCCTGAGCCTCATTATCCTTGTAAAACTCTTCACTGCCATCAATAGCCTACCTCCTATTCCAGACATTTGCAACATCTGCCACATTGCCCCCCTATCCACCTATCATACGCCTTTCCAAATCCATAAACCTTCACAAAACTATCTTTGCATATCCTAAACACTGTTCACCTATATTTCTACCAAACACTTGGTCTATATACCCCTGCCTTTCGTAAGCCTCTCCTTGTTTATCTGCTATCCTGCTCTCCTTCTTACTCATAATTCTTTCAATAATAACTCTACATACACTCTACAGTATCTCAACAGATTTATTTCCTATAATTTTACACTCTCTTCTGTCCTCTTTGCCTTTATGCACAGGAACTATTCTTGCTCTCTGCCCAGTCTCTGCCAGCACTTGACTTGTACTCACTAGACATGATTGAGGAAGGATATATCATAATCTACACTTGGAAGATTCTGGAGGACTGGTCCCAAATATGCACACAGATATCACTCCAAACAGAAAGCAAAGACTTGGCAGGCGATGCAGCATACCCCAGTGAAAAGTAGGGTTGTCGCTGGTACTAGAGAAAATGCGGTAAGTGTCGGCGCCCAAGACTGCTCAACAACCTCCCACCAGCAATAAGGGCATTGCAGTAGACCCTCAGTTGTCTTCAAGGGGCTGGCAGATACCTAAAGACAGTGCCGGATTATCCGGGCTGTTGTTCATACATTGGATTGCGTGCGGCCAGCGCCAACAGCCTCGTTGATCAGGCCCTGATCCACCAGGAGAGCCTGGTCATTGACCGGGCCGCAGGGGCGTTGATCCCGGAATACCCTCCAGGTAGACTCAAGGTCACTGGGTGCCTTACTCTCTTCCAGACATTTATTCGTGGAAGCATCAACCACTGCAAAACTATATATATACCACTTGCTTTTACATTTATATCTTTATCCATCAATCCCAGCTGCTTCTCCCTTTCATTCTACCGCTGCCTCATACTTCCCCACACTCATATCTCTTCTTCCTCCTAAATATTCCTCATACTTTATACAGAAATCACCTTCCCTATCTCATCAGCATTTAGCAATTCTTCAAAATTCCTCTATCTCCCACGATACCTCCTAACTCTCCATTCCAATAACTCTCTTCTCCTCTTTTAACTATGAAATCCATTTGTTTTTAGGCTTCCTCAAAATATTAATCTCACTTCTAGCTTTTCTTACTTTCAACCATGTTGTTGATAACATCTCACCACTATCTCATTTTGCTCTCTTTACATTTAGCTACCATTCTCTTAACCTTTCTTTTTCTCTCCATGTACTCCTCCTCCTTGCATCAATTTTATTTGCAAACATCTCTCATGTCTTTGTGGCATCTCAAGTACATTTACATTTCATTCTGCACGTGCGCACTCCCATGAGGCTGCCTCTCATCCAGCAGACCAGGTGCAAAGTTAAACAGTAAGAGGTACCCATCGTTAAATCAGTACCTTGGTTTATTAACAAATCACAGGCAGGCCTGTCAAGTATGAGGCAATGTGGTTTCACTCTACAGTCAGCATTTGCCAGACTTGCATAGTATATAGTTGAGCAAGTGCTCTCTCTCTCTCTCTCTCTCTCTCTCTCTCTCTCTCTCTCTCTCTCTCTCTCTCTCTCTCTCTCTCTCTCTCTCTCTCTCTCCCCCTCAGGCTTTTGTCATTGCCTATATCATCGTAACAGAACACCACATTTCAACTCCTGTACATAGGTGTACATAGATGTATATATAATTGGTGAATTATAATACAAGTTTAAATACTACTGCAGTGTTTACTTCGCTCACTAACCCATTATGACCACGCTAATGAGCCATTATTACCTGTGTTCATAATATGGGGCACTGTCTAGGGTGTGTACATATGCTAAATTAAATATAATAATGTACTCTTGCATACCACATATGCTAACTTTTTCTCTCTTACTACTCTCTTTATATCATTATTACCAATGCACTTCAGCGAGAGCCCTCAGTCAAGATTGACTAAAAAGCTCCAGTGGCGGGTTATCATATGACTAAGACCCACATCAGAAAACATTTGTCTGATTCTGACAAATCTTACCTAAGAAATACAGAAATAATCTATAAGGTACAGATCAAAATATAGTTATTCAGTAATGGATAATTGTATAAAATGCAGGAACACTAAGAGACCTAGTTATGGACCCCTGGTCCTGAGACCCCCCCTGGTCCCGACCCCTCTGGTCCATGATAAGGCCTCCTAAGAGTTCTGGGAGGTAAACGCCTTGGGGACATTGACCTAGAGCCTCCTCAGGTATACTCCAGGTATAAGTTAATTACAATATGCAGAGTTTACCAACAATAACGAAGAATAAAATATAATTTTGTAAAGAAGTGCAAGATATGGAAAGCATATTAATTAATAAAATGATTGGGATGACAAACGGCATTTTCGTTATAATAATTCACTTTATTTAAGAATATAAACTTTGAAACCATGTGAGTGGCCCAGCTGGCTATGCGACATTGGTTGCTGGAGGACACAACCATCAGGTGGCCCAGCTGTCTGTACGACTTATTATTGAAGAAGTGGCTGGAGGACACAGCCATCAGGTAAGCCCAACTGTCTTTTGACTTATTGGTAGCTGGAGGACACAGCCATCGAGTAGCCCAGCTATTATGCGACTTATTGGTGGCTTCAGAGACCACCATGTCAGTGCGCCCAGCTGGCTGCTGCGACTTATTCAGCAGCTGGAGGACACGGCCATCAGTGGCCCAGCTGTCTGTACGACTTATTGGTAGCTGGAGAGACTTTAGCCATCGAGTGGCCCAGCTGGCTATGCGACTTATTGGTTGCTGGAGGACACAGCCATCAGGTAGGCCCAGCTGGCTGTGCGACTTATTGGTAGCTGGAGGACACCCAGCCATCCAGTGGCCCAGCTGTCTGTACGACTTATTTGGTAGCTGGAGGATTTAGCCATCCCAGGTGGCCCAGCTGTCTGTACTGACTTATTGGTAGCTGGAGGACACAGCCATCAGTGGCCCAGCTGTCTGTACGACTTATTGGTAGCTGGAGGACACAGCCCGTAGTGGCCAGCTGTCTGTACGACTTATTGGTAGCTGGAGACACGTACCATCAGGTGGCCCAGCTGGCTGTACGACTTATTGGTAGCTGGAGGACACAGCCATCAGGTGGCCCAGCTGGCTGTACGACATTGGTAGCTGGAGGACTGAACCATCGAGTGGCCCAGCTGGCTGTGCGACTTATTGGTAGGCGGACGGCCATCAGTGGCCCAATGGCTGTACGGCTTATTGGTAGCTGGAGGACACAGCCATCCAGTGGCTGACTGTCTGTACACGGCGTGGTAGCTGGAGGACACAGCCATCAGGTAAGCCCAGCTGTTCATACGACTTATTGGTAGCTGGAGGACACGTGAGTGGCCCAATGGCTGTGCGACAGTAGTGGCTGGCGGACACAGCCGTCGAGTGGCCCGGCTGTCTGTACGACTTATTGGTAGCTGGAGGACCTGGCATCGAGTGGCCCAGCTGGTGTGCGACTTATTGGTAGCTGGACAGCACCAGCCATCAGTGGCCAGCTGTCTGTGACTTATTGGTGGCTGGAGGACACGGCCGTCGGTGGCCCAGCTGTCTGTGAAACAATGGTAGCTGGGACACAGCCATCGAGTGGCCAGCTGGCTGTGCGACGTGTTGGTAGCTGGAGGACACGGCCATCAGGTGGCCCAGCTGGCTGTGCGACTTATTGGTGCTGGAGGACGGCCGTCGAGTGGCCCAGCTGTCTATCTGACATTGAGTAGCTGGAGGACACAGCCATCCAGTGGCCCAGCTGTCTGTGACTTATTAGTAGCTGGAGACTGACCATCAGATTATTTAGCTGTCTATACTGACAGTAGTAGCTGGAGGACCTGTAGCCATCAGTGGCCCAGCTGTCTGTGTACGACTTATTGGTAGCTGGAGGACACAGCCATCAGTGGCCCAGCTGTCTGTACGACTTATTGGTAGCTGGAGGACACAGTATCCAGGTGGCCCAGCTGTCTGTACGACTTATTGGTAGCTGGAGGACACAGCCATCAAAGGTAGCCCAGCTGTCTGTACGACTTATTGGTAGCTGGAGGACACAGCCCATTGGGTGGCCCAGGTGGCTGTACGACTTGTTGTGGCTGGAGGACACAGCCATCCAGTGGCCCTGCTGGCTGTACGATACTTATTGGTAGCTGGAGGACACAGCCATCAGTAGCCCAGCTATCTGTACGACTTATTGGTAGCTGGGGACACAGCCATCCAGGTGGCCCAGCTGTCTGTACGACTTATTGGTAGCTGGAGGACACAGCCATCAGGTGACTGGCTGTCTGTACGACTTATTGGTAGCTGGGACACAGCCATCAGGTAAGCCCAGCTATCTGTCTGACATTGGTAGCTGGAGGACACAGCCATCCAGTGGCCCAGCTGTCTGTGTACGACTTATTGGTAGCCTGGAGGACACAGCCATCAAGTGTTGTCTCTGTGACTTATTGGTAGCTGGAGGACACAGCCATCAGGTGGCCCAGCTGTCTGTACGACTTAGTGTTGGCTGGAGGACACAGCCGTTAGGTGTAACTGTCTGTACGACTTATTGGTAGCTGGAGGACACAGCCATCCAGTGGCCCAGCTGTCTGTACGACTTATTGGTAGCTGAAGGACACAGCCATCGACGTCTGCAGCTGATTTGGAGGCAGTAAAAAACAATGATGATCATTGCTGAGCCAGTAGAGATCGTAATGATCATTAGTGAGACGAAGTGAAGATCGATAACGATCATTAATAAGACATTAAAGATCCAATAATGATCATTGCTGTAGAGTAAAGATCAACAATGTTGTTCATTACTGGGATTAGTAAAGATCCAATAATGAGATCATTACCGAGGCAGTAAGATAAATGACCATTACTGAGACAGTAGGATCAATAATAATCGTACTAAGCGAATGAGACCAATAATGAATCATTACAGAAGAGTAAAGACCAATGCCAGTCATTACTAAGACAATAAAGATCAATAAAGTCATTATGAAGTAGAGAGATAAATAATGATCCATTACTGACACAATCAAGATAATATAAATCATTACTAAGACCTTAGATCAATAACGATCATTACTAAGTGAGCAGGGCTCAATAATGATCATTACTGATACAACAAAGAGATTAATAATGAACATTACTGAGACAGTAAAAAATAGTAATCATCACTAAGATAGTAAAAACTCGATATTCATCATTATTAGTAGTAAAGATCAGTAATGATCTTTAAAGAAAGAACAATGAAACGCAATAATGATCATTATTAAGACAGTAAAGAGATCAATAATGATCAATTAGAGACAGAAAAGATCAATATGATCATTACTAAGACTGATAAAGATTTATAATGATCATTACTGAAACTAATAAAGATCAATAGTGATCATTACTAAGATACTAGAGCTCAATAATGATCATTACTGTGTCAGTAAAGATCAATGTAGTGTTACTGAGAGAGTAATGATCAATAATGAGTCATTACTAAGACAGTAGAGATAAATAATGATTATTACCGAGGTAGAAATCAATAATGATCATTACTGTGACAGTAAGAGATCAATAATGATCATTACTAGAGACAAGTAGAAATCAATAATGATCATTACTAAGATAGTAAAATCAATATTGATATTATTATTAATGAGATCAATAATTATTAGTAAGATAGCAAAACATAAAAATGATCATTACTAAGACAGTAAAGCTCAATATGAATCATTACCTAAGACAGAAAACCTCAATAATGATCACTACTAAGACAGTAACATTCAATAATGACGAGTCATTACTGAGACAGTAAAGATCAATAATGATTGTTTCTAAGACAGTAGAATTGCTAATGAAGCCATTACTTGAACGGTAACGATCCAATATTGTTTACTAAACAGCAAAGATTAATAATGATCATTACTAAGACCAGTAGAAATCAATATTGATAATTACTAAGGCAGTAAAAGAAATCAATATGGATTACTGCTAAAACTGATGAATCAATAATGATAATTAGTAAGACAGTAAAGATCAATAATGTTCATTACTAAGACAGTAAGAGTCAATAATCATTACTGAGACAGTAAAGATCAACAATGTTCATCACTAAGACAGTAGAGATCAGTAATGATCATTACTGAGACCCAGTAAAGATCCAATATTGGTCATTGATAGATATTAAAGATCCAATAATGATCATTACTAAGATTTTTAGATTTGCCTGAAGTGGCTGGTTGTTGTGCACCCCATATCCATCCTGTGGACAGTAGCGCGAGTATATGGATACACAAAAGGCCTAGGAACTAGGCCCCAAAGGAGATTAACAGGAATACATATGGATTTATATCTACATCTATAGTTCACTTATCTGTTAAGCAAATTTAGGAAATTTGTAGTATATCTGGTATCTTATTTTCATTAATAAGATATCTTGACATGTCCACATAGGTTATTATACTGTCTGTCTCTGTATTTCCTCAATAGAGTGGACAATTAAGCACATAGTGTTCAAGAGAGTGACCATATGCCTGATCACATAATTTACATTTAGTTTAGTCTCATCATCTGTGTCTCCCAAACTGCCAGAAGTACTTGTAACCAAGCCTAAGCCTGGCCACTACAGCATCAGTCAGTCTGTTCACATTGCAAGTTGCTCCATAAACATACTTATCTACGTTCATGTTATCTTAATTGGGTTATAGATCTCTCAGGCTTCTAACTGCATTCCTATAACAATCATCTTCATTATTTACTTCTCTCCCTAATATTATTCCTAATGCTAGACACGGTTATGCCAAAGTTGTATTTACCGTTTCTCCTTCTGGATACTCTTCAATGGCTAACATATCGGCTTTTGTCAGTACTGAAAGTAGAATCAATGATTATCATTACTGAGCAATGAATCCAATAATGATCATTACTGGGTGCAGTAGAATCAATAATGATTAGTGCTAAGATTAATAAAGATCAATAATGGTCATTTCTAAGACAGTAGAATCCAATAATGATCATTTCTGAAACAATGAGATCAATTACCAGTCATTACTGAGATAGTAAGTCAATAATGATCATTACTAAGACAGTAAATATCAATAATGATCATTACTAGATACTATAGCTCAATAATGATCGTACTGAGACAGAAAAGATCAATAATGGTCATTACTAAGACAGTAGAGATCAATAGTCATTGCTAGAATTATTAACGATCAGCAGCTAATGATCGTGCTAAGACAGTAACGATCAATAATGATCATTGCTGGACGGTAAAGATCAGCAATGATTATTACTAAGTAAAGAAGCTCAATAATGATTATTACTAAGACAGTAAAGATTAATATTGGCCATTACTTAGACAGTAACGATCAGCCTTATTTACTAAACAGCAAAAGATTAATAATGATCATTACTAAGACAGTAGAAATCAATAATGATAATTACTAAAGGAGAAAAAAATCATAATGGATTACTACTAAAACAGTAGATCAATAATGATAATTAGTAAGACAGTAAGGATCAATAATGTTCCAATACTAAGACAGTAAGTCAATAATGATCATTGATGAGAACAGTAAGATCATTATTGGTCATTAAGTAAGATAGAATCAGGTATGATCATTACTAAGACAGTAAGATCAATGATTACCTTCACTAAGGCAGTAAAGATCAATAGCCAATCATTACTGAGTCAGTAAAGATCAATAACTATCAGTACTAAGAAGAAGTAAAGTCAATAATAAATTATAACTAAGACAATGAAGATCAATATTGATCATTAATAATACAGTAAGAGATCAGTAATGATAATTTCTGGGACAGAGAAAAGTCAGCAATGATCGTTACTGAGACAATAAATTTCAATATGATCATTTACTAAATGTGAAGATCATATTGATAATTGCTAAGATACTGGGCTCAATAATGATCATTGCTGTGACGGTAAGATGTGGCGTCATTGCTGAGACAGTAAAGATCAATAATGGTCATTACTGAGAGAGTGGATATCAATGGTCATTACACTGACACAGTAACGATCAATAATTATCATTACTAAGACAGTAAAGATCAATAATGATCATTACTAAGGGCGGTAAGGCAATAATGACCATTGCAGAGTAAGATCATTGGCAATCATTATTAAGACAGCAGAGCAATAATAGTCATTACTCGAATGATAAAGATCAATAATGATCATTACTCAGACAGTAAAGATCCAATAAATGGTCATACTGTGACAGTAAAAATCAATAATGATCATTACTGAGAGAGTAAAGATTAATAATGGTCATTACTAAGACGGTAAGAGATAAATAGTGGTCGTACTGGGACAGTCAGCATCAATAATGTAGTCGTGCGAAGACAACAAAGATCCCAATAAAACAATAATCTGAAGACAGTAAGATAAATGTGATCATTACAGAACATTAGAAATCAATAATAGTCCATTACCATTATTGAGATCAATAATAGTCATTGCTAAGACAGTAAAATCAATAATGATCATTACTAAGATAAGTAAAATCAATATTGATTATTATTAGTAAAGAATCAATAATTATTAGTAAGATAGAAACCTAAAAATGATCATTACTAAGACAGAAAAGCTCAATAATGATCATTACTAAGACAGTAAAGATTACTATTTGACCATTACTAAGACAGTAACGATCAATATTGTTTTACTAAACAGCAAAGATCGTAATGATAATTACTAAGACAGTGAAATCAATAATGATAATTACTAAGGCAGTAAAAATCAATATGGATTACTGCTAAAACAGTAAAATCAATAATGTTCATTACTAAGACAGTAGAGATCAATAATGATCATTACTGAGACAGTAAAGATCAATATTGGTCATTAGTAAGATATTAAAGATCAATAATGATCATTACTAGAACAGTAAAGATCAATGATTATCATTACTGAGGCAGTAAGATCAATAATGATCATTATTGAGTCTGTAAAGATCAATAATGATCAGTGCTAAGACAGTAAAAATCAATATTGATCAATACTGAGTCAGCCAAGATCAATAATGATCATTGCACAGGACAGTAAGATCAATATTGATCATTTCTGAGACAGTAAAGATCAATAATGATCATTACTAAGACATTAAAGATCAATAATGATCATTTCTGAGACACTAAAGATCAATAGCCAGTCATTGCTAAGACGATGAGTCAATAATCGCCATTACTAAGACATTAAAGATCAATAGCCAGTCGTGCTAAGTTTAGAGCTCAATAATGATCATTGTGTGACAGTAAGATGAATGATGATCATTACTGAGACAGTAAAGATCAATAATGGTCATTACTGAGAGACAATGGAATTCAATAATCTCATTACTAAGAAAGTAAAGATCAATAAGAAATCATTACAGAGACAGTAAGATCGTATTGATCATTACCGGGATACTAGAGATCTATAATGGTTATTTTCTGAGACAGTATAGATCGATAATGGTCATTACTAAGACAGTAAAGATCAATAATGATCATTACTAAAACAGTAAAAGTCAATAATGATCGTTGTACAAGACGGTAAAGATCAATAATTATCATTAAGACAGTAAAGATCAATAATGATCATTAATAAGTCAGTAAAATCCATAATGATCATTACTGAGGCAGTATGAATCAATAATGATCATTACTCAGACGGTAGATCAATAATGATCATTGCTAAGACAGTAAAGATCAATAATGATCATTACTTGAACAGCAAGAACAACGTAGTAATTACAAGAGACTATGAATCAATAATGATCATTTTGAGACAGTAAAAGTCAATAATGAGCATTGATGACAGAATAAAGATCAATAATGTTCATTACTAAGACAGTAAAGATTAATAATGATCATTACTAGGACAATGAATCCAATAATGATCGATGAGACGTAAAGATAGATAATGATCATTAATAAGACATTAAAAATCAATAATGATCATCATGGAGGCAGTAAAGTCAATAATGATGTTACTTAGAAAATAAAGATTAATGATGAAAATTCATTACTAAGACAGTAAAAATCAATAATAATCATTACTGAGTCAATGAAGACCAATAATGATCATTACTAGAACAATAGATCCAATAATCATCATTATGAAGTAGTACAGAGATGAATAATGATCATTGCACAGAGAGAGTAAAGATTAATAAGAAAGTAATTACAGGACAGTAAAGATCAATAATAATCATTACTAAGACAGCAAGATCAATAATGATCATTACTGAAAACGAAACCAATAATGATCATTACTGATAAGACAAAGATCAATAATGTTCCTTACTGAGACAGTAAATATCAATAATCATCATTACTAAGACAATGAGATCAATAATGAAGTCATTACTACTTGACAGTAAAGATCAATAATGATCATTACTAAGACAGTAGAGATCAATAGCCAGTCATTACTTAGACAGTAAAAGATCAATAAAGATCATTACTAAGAGAAGTAAAGCTCAATGATCTCATTACACACAGGACAATAAAATCAATAATAATCATTACTATTGAGATGAGATCAATAAAAAATCATTACAGAGACAGTAACGATCAATAATGATCATTTACTGAGACGAAGTAAAGATCAGCCAAGGATCATTACTAAGACGGTAAAGATCAATAATGATCATTACTTGAACATTGAAGATCAATAATGACAGTCATTACTGAGGCAATGAGATCAATAATGATCATTATTGATATTAAGTCAATAATGATCATTACTAATGCAGTAAAAACATGACAGTCATTGCACAAGACAGTAAAGATCAATAATGATCAATACTAAGACGTAGATCAATAAGAATCATTACTTAGTAAGGAAGATGATGATGATGTTGCCGAGAGAAAAGATCAATAATGATCATGACAGTAAAGATTAAAAATGATCATTACTGAGACAGTAATGATAAAAAATTATCATTACTTAGACGGTAAGATCAATAATGATCATTATACTAAGATAGTAAAGATCACTAATGATCATAAGTATTCGTCTCTCAGCCATTGAGTAGAGAGGACGTGTTCTACACCTTGCCTCTATAGCTGTTCGGTGGCAGTTTCATTTTCTCCAACATGGCTGCCCAGGCAGCCAGACGCCCATCAACTTGCTGTGTGTTGGAGATTAACTCGTGGGGCAGTGCTTGGACCATCAATGGCGATATTGTTGCCAGCGATAATCCAGACACCTATATGATATCACCAACGAGTTTGTGCGATTGTAGCGATGAATGGTGTGACAGAATGCTGTAAGTTTTGCTCAGCTCAAGTTTACGAGAATGTCGTCGACAAGTATCAAAGAGGTTAATCTGGTGGTTAACCAGGCTGTCTGTACACGATGTATCGCCATGATACATGGGTAAAAGTCAGAAACGTACCCTTTGGGGCTGATGCGATGATAACCACGTGCTGCCTGGGTAGTGCGGCGCCATGCGCATGGCTACAGCAGGAGGTGGCCTGATGGCCCATATAAGGACTACTGAGAACTTTTCGGTAAAATGACATTGCGACATCAATCCGCTTCATGTGGTCCTGCGAACTTCCAGGACCTCAAGTCTTCTGTAACCAACCAGGGCAACGCCGCGGCGGAGTTGTGTGGGCATGCAATCATTTGGCGGTGCAGTGTGAAAGAGACGAGTGCCAGGGTTGTGCAACAGAGCAAGGATTTAGGGAGAAGATATAAGGCAAGTACTATTGCCTGAAGCGCCTGTGCAGCCCTCCAAGATTGTCTTGGGCGAGAAGAGGTTGAGAGGTCTCTGAACACGGTGTGCTACACTCCCGAAGTGTCGCCTCCTTCCGGGCCCAGAGGTGGAACCGGCTGAGAAGACAGGCCAATGATGCAGGAGACATCCATTGTCTCTGTGTTGTTTTCAAATTATTTACGGAGGACAGCATGAGTCCTGCGACGGCAACCATCGGAGCTTGGGACGGGCTGCGATGGCGGACGTGGATCATGACGTGCAGCTGGTAGTAGACGCCACTGACGCCTTGCTGAAACAAGCGGTGGAAGTGGGAAATCACCAGGATTGCACTGTGGGCGACGAAATGCAGGTGGAAAGTGTAACCGCGAAAGCGGCTCTGTACACTTTCAGATTCTGATGTATTAATGCTAGCTAAGATCAGGAAGAAATCATGGGCGGATGTAACAGAAGGTCCTGTACCCCAAAGCTCAGGGGATGATCAGGAGTGCTTCAAAAGGAGGGAAGGGAAAAATTGAAACAAAAATCTAGTAGAAAAACATTCAGTGTCGAAGAAAACCATCATTGTCGATTTTAAGTGCCTCTGACAAACGTGTGGTTTGCGAACTGTCTGAAAGTGCATGGTTACGTATTTGGTAGTGCGTAATAATGTATGGGCGTTGTGTTCATACAGGAACACAATCATAAATGGCTTGATGGGTACGGATGAAGGATATAACGTGTACATGGAGAATGCGAATTCGGTTGAAGGTAGGCGTTGCCATCATGATCAGAAATTCTTAGCCCGTTTGTTGTGAGACGTAGTGAAGAGGGGAGAGAGTATAATAAGGAGTGGAAGGACTATGGGGACAGGTGAGTGGCTTTGTGTGTGTGTGTGTATGGTCAGCCGAGAATGACGTGTAAAGCAACCTTTGTGAAAGGAGTGTTAATTTATTATTTGAGTCACTCCTGGAAGTAGCTATTTGTAGGCGGGGATTGGGTGCATTGATCCGGCGTAAGGATGTAGAGACACCTCGGGAGTGGGTACTTTCAGGGTAGTTTAATGTCGGGAGTTGGGTTCAAGACATGGTGAGGAGAGGTTGAGCATACTTTGTACGTCGTGGATGTGTAGGCGCGACTTGATAGATGTCGTCCGCACCATAAATGGTTGTCAGTGTGTATATTTTAAATGTAATTGTTTTCTGATCATAGGAGTTCTTTACATGGACGCAGGTGAAGGGTTTACCTAGAGAGGTTGTAGTTATTGGAAATTGAATGTTAAATTGTTAAAAGAGAGGAGAATAATCTTTTGGAGTGTTTTGGGAGGAGTTTGTGTAGGGCTCCTGGGGATGGAACTTGGCAGTTGGAGGTGAGGTGGGATGTGGTGGCTAAGAAACGTATTCAGGATTACTATATTAGGCTTGGGAGGAAAGTAATCCCAACTTTTATATGGGCTTCAGGGGTATTTAGAAGGACATTTGCAATTGTTATGTGGGTGATGGTCACGAGATGCCCTGTGGAGGAAATAGGATTTAAAGCAGCGTATCAGGTTTGCATAATGGTGGTTGATGTGGTGCCACGTGTGGCTGGAGGGTTGGAGAGGTTCTCTGCAGGATCGGCCTTGGAGTGTGCGTTAAGGGACAGCAGAGGAGGGCCTTCACGGAGATGATGGGATTAACAGTTCATGTGGGGATGGGAGGTATAAGGGAAGGCAGGTATTGATGTCCCGGCTGAAGGTATAGTGGATATGTTGATGCATAGATTGAGTCATATGCACAACATGTGGGTATGAGATGATGCTTTGGGAAATGGGTGGTTGTGTACAATCTAAACTGATGGTAGAGATAGGGAGACTTTGGAAGGACAGATTACGGAAGGGGAGATTTGTGAGCTATAGCAGGTCTGCAAGTTTAGGTAGACACCGGGTGTAGTGGGTTGCCTAATGATTTTTATGTTAGAACTGGGAAGTATTGGGAGATTTTTAGTCAGATTGTTCTGATATGACCAGAGGAAGATGGGGCAATGGGTAGGCAGCAAAGGACTGCTGTTGTTGTATTAGTGCCAAGGTGGACAGACCACGGTAGAGATTGCATTGCAATATACAACTTGTAATGCGGTGATTATAAGTTATTTGCGAGGTGTTAAGAGACAGGAATCAAACAGGTTTAGAGTAAAGTAATTGATGAGACAATATAGCATACCAGGTAGATCCAATATGAAGGGCATGGAGCTATTGGGGTTTTATAGAGCATAGGGGAGGGGAGAGAGGAATGTTTTGGCTCTGGTTGGAGGCTGCTTATGATAGGCGTAGAAGGGATTATTATGTGGAGTTTTTGTCGTTGGTTGGGTTTGGAGGAAATTGTTTCTTGGGCAAAACTTTGTATCTAGGTGCAGTTATGAGAATACAGGTTAATGGACGACTAGGTGATAGCATACAGATGGGAAGGGTTTGCGACAGGATGCCCTCTGTCGCAAATTTTGTTCAAATCTTCAGGAACCCTTTTACCTTAGGAACTTCCAGTTAGGTGGAGTATAGCGAGAGCGGGTTGAGTGTTGCACGTGAAGGAGCGGGTATAGTGGGTTCGTGGATGATACGACTGTCTTGGTGAGGATGTGAGGATTTACATAAGGTAGGAAGGGTGATAGACGTTTTGGTGAGGCTCGAGATGAAAATTAATGTAATAAAGTGAAAAGTGTTGGATCTAGGGGATAGCGTACATGTGGTGAGACTGTTGAGGGTGGGTGGCGTGTAGTAGATCAGCTGTTGATATGTGGGATGTGATGTACATGCGGAATGATAGGGATGCACAGAGGCAAATTCAGGGCGCACCGTGGATGGGTTTGAAAAATTTGGGAGGCTTGAGGGCAGAGCAATTATCGTTGCATCAAAGGAGTTATAGTCACGAATGTCCTGTTGTATAGCAAGTTATGGCACGTGGTGGCAATGTATCCGTTACGACGGTGTGAGTGCAGCAGTTTGCAACTGCGGGTATTCAGATTTAGGATCAGGTTGTGGCTGGCTAAGTAGAGGTGTGTCGCTTCCCGTTAGCCAGGAGATGAGCTTATACCTCTTGAGAAGCGTATGTTAGTGTGTTTTTCTGAAGGGGTTTACTGGGGAGAGAGAGTGAGGGAGCCTTGGGCCTGCGCATGGATATCTGCGGTGGTGGAGGTAGAGATTTAATGTTTGGGGGAGGCTATGTTGCGAGTTTTACTGGTAAGGATAAAACAGCTTAAATTGAAGGTTCTTGAGAGGTGGGGGGTGGGTCTGTAGTAGCGGCAGTTGAGCATACCCTATGTATGCATGGGTTCTGTATGAAATGTCTTCAACATGTGAAAGCCAGTGTCAGGAGAGTTATGTTTAGGTTTTCATGGGATTTTTGCCGTCTGGGGTTGTTATTTAATAGGAGATTAAGGGAGGGTGGGAGTGCAAAGCGTGGGATGTCAGGAAACCATATTTCATGTTATGTACTTTTGTAATTTTTAGAAGATGTGAGGTCTGGCTAAGTAGGGTAGTTAGGTTGTAGTGGGTGGGAAGGGTTACACCCGGGTGTTGCGGGTGTTAGGATTTGGGTATAGGTGGGGAGTCAGCAGGTGGTGAATGCGGTTGCGTATGTAATTACTGATTTTATTTATATATCTTGGGCAATGAGGAGGTGAAGAATTAGGAAAGGATAAGTGTTAGGAGCCACGATGTATAGAACAAGTGCCGCAATACCAAGGGATCTTTGCTAGGGAAGATGGGAGACAGCATTTGCAGAAAGTTATCGTAGATTCAGGTTGAAGGATTTAAGAGATTTAAGTGCAAAGTAAGGGGTTGCGGGCTAGTTTTCTTGAGTATGGAAATGTGTATAGATGTTAGTGTGTAGTTTACCTTGAGAGAGTTTCAGGGGTCAACGCTTGCAGCGGTCTGAGCCAGGCCTCCTGGTGGATCAGCGCCTGATCAACCCAGGCTGTTGCTATAGCTGCACGCAAACCAACGTACGAGACACAGCCCGGCTGATCAGGAACTGACTTTAGAGTCATAATCAGTACCAGCAAGACTGCAGAGTCTGTTGGTAATCCCCTTATGTGTGCTGGGGCAGTTGGTGATCTTGGGCCCTGACACTTATTGTATGGTCTCTTAACGTGCTAGTGACACCTGCTTTTCGATGGGGGATGGTGCATCGTCTGCCAGTCTTTTGCTTTCGTAGTGAGTGATTGTACCGTGTACAAGTTCAGTACTAAGTCCTCTAGGATTTTCAGGTGTATATAATCATGTATCTCTCCCTCCTGCGTTCCAGGGAATACAGGTTTAGAAACCTCAAGCGCTCAGTAATTGGTGTTTTATCTTCGTTATGCGCGCCGTGAAAGTTCTCTGGCATTTTCTAGGTCAGCAATTTCACCTGCCTTGAAAGGTGCTGTTAGAGTGCAGCAATATTCCAGCCTAGATGGAACAAGTGATGAAAGTGTCATCTTTAAACTGGCCTCCCTAGTTTGAAGTTCTCATTATCCATCCTGTCATTTTCTAGCAGATCACGATTGATACAATGTTATAGTCCTTGAGGTGAGATCCTCCAACATAATCACTCCAGGTCTTTGACGTTGGTGTTCCTTCTATTTTGTGGCCAAATTTGTTTTGTACTCTGATGAAGATTTAATTTCCTCATGTTTACCATATCTGGAAGTAATTGGAAATTTCTCATCGTTGAACTTCATATTGTTTTCTGCAGCCCACTGAAAGATTTGGTTGATGTCCGCCTGGAGCCTTGCAGTGTCTGCAATGGAGAGGAACTTGCTGTCATGCAGATTCAGGTGTCATCTGCAAGGAAGACACGGTGCTGTGGCTGACATCCTTGTCCTATCGGATGCTGAGGATGAGGAACAAGATGGGGGCTGAGTACTGTGCCTTGTGGAACAGGCTTTCACCGTAGCTGCCTCGGACTTACTCTGTTGAACGACTACTCTCTGTGTTCTGTTAGTGAAATTATAGATCATCGATAGGCTTTTCCTGTTATTCCTTTAAGCGCGCATTTTATGCGCTAATACACCATCAGTCACACTTGTCGAAGCTTTGCAAAGAATCTGTATATAGTATCATTCTTTTTGTCTTCTAGTGCATTTAGGACCTTGTGCGTAGTGATCCAGTAGTTGAGAAGGGCAGAGCGACCTGTTCTAAACCTTGTTGCCCTAGGTTTGTGTAACTGATGGGTTTCTAGATGTGGCATGGTACATTAATATAATAAATAAGCTTCTTTTTGTGATATGAGTTTGGTCTGGTAGTTGTGCCAAGATATGTTATTCACATTGTTTCAGAGGTATTGAATATAATATGTAAGTAGTGTTGTTACATGGCGTAATAATGCACAAAGTACGCGCTAAAGGAATAACAGGAAAAGAATCTGAAGTCGATGGATCTATAATTTCTCATAACAGAACACAGTAGTCGTCAACAGAGTAAGAGTCCGAGGCAGCTACGGTGAAAGCTCCATACCAAGGCTGAGTACTGGCTCCCATCTTCGTTCCTCATCCTCATATCCGACATAGACAAGGATGTCCGGCCACGGCACCGTGTCTTTCCTTTGGTGACACCCGGTCTGCATGTTGATGTGTTTCGTGCAGGTACTCTGGCGATGAACATCAACAAATCTTCGGTGACGCAAACAATAATTCGGCGATGGCTCATTGCCGAATATGAAGCATGGTAGGTAAATCAAAGTACAAAACAATTAAGCCTGCCAACGTCGAGACACAGGGTGATTGTGTCGGAGGGTCTCGCAACTTCAGAGACCATAACATTGTCGTCGTCTGCTGGGTGACGAGATGTAATGGTGCTCAAAGCTAGAGGGAGGCAGCCGTAACTCTTCGAATACTTGTTTACAACTCTGGGCTGGAGTGTTGCTGCCTCTAACGGCACCTTTCAAGGCGGTGAATACCGACACAAATATTGCGAGAACTTTGCGCGGGATAAGCGCACTCGGTGCTGGAACGCTACCAAACCTGTTCCTGGACGCGGGAGGAAGACTACGTGCCTGGGCGTCTGGGGACTAGTACTGAGCTTGCGGTCACTTCGCTACGAAACGAACTTGGTTGACGTCTCATCCCCAATGAAGAAGCGCACGAAGTGTCATAACGCGATTAGGCGTTTCATACAACAGTGTCGGGGGCCCGGACTGTTCGGCCTCCCAGCACATAAGGATTGCAACGAACCCCTGGCGATGCCAGCTGACATGAACAACACCTAAGCTTGGTCCTGATCAACCGGGCTTCAATGACTTCATGCGACAATTTTGCGTGCATGTGGCAGCTGGTCGATCAGCGCTGATGTTTGGTCTGATTTTAACAAACTAAACTTCTGGAAATAAACACTACATGATTGTGTGTATAATGTGTGAGAGGGTACATCTCACCCAGTATTTGTGTGTTTGATGGTTTGAGGTGACTGGGGCATAGTCTAGAAGTATGTCGTTCTCCTTTTTGTCCTCAAAGGTGTTAACATACAAAGAATAGTACTGTGGTGTATGTGATGTGTAGGTTTATATATATTCAACACATGCTTGTTGTATATTCCCTTTCATTACTTTGTTTCAGTTATATTTCAATGCACTTTGTATAGCATTATACAGGTATCCGTTTCTTTACCATGCTAAAGTAAGTTTTTTTTTTTTTTTTTTTTTAGACGCATTCCTTTTGTGTATTGAGATTGTTGTATATGGGTTTAATTGCAAATGCTGTGCCGATCAGTTTTGAGATCTAAGCTGTATAACATATGTTTTATTTGTATTTTGGTAATGTTAAGCTGTAATGTTAGGATAAGCATGTAGATGTTCTAGTAGGATTATGATGTTAGGTTTTGGTTTATTGATTAATGAGAAGGCTGGAAGTAACTATTACATTTTCTTGTATATATTATTTTCAATTGTATGATCTTTGTCATATGTCATATTAAATGTAAGAAAAATTTATATGTAAGTTAGGGTTTTTGAGTCATTGAATGTTTATATATGTTAGTTCATGACCTGTTACGGTGTTGTTGTAGCTATGTTATTGCCATGAATTATTGTTGTATGTTATGCAGCTATATCTTGCAAGTAGAGTGCAATCCATTTGTGTTAGTTTATTATTTGTTGGTTTTCTTATGTCAGCTGGCGAACCTTCAGGATTGAGATCCATACTGTTTCCCTTTTATTTTTATATTTATGTATACTGTATTGGTTATAAATAAAATATAAAAAATGATCATAACTAAGAAAATAGATCGATAAAGAATCATTAATAAGACATTAAGATCAATAATAATCATTACTAAGACAGTAGAGATCAATAATGATCATTATGGGGCATTAAAGATCAAAACTAGTCATTACTGGGAGAATAAAGATCAATAATAGTCATTACTGGGAACAGTAATGATCATTATTGATCTTTGCTGTCTGTGTGATCATTATTGATCTTTACTGTCTCAGTAATGATCGTGACAGTCTTTACTGTCTCAGTAATGATGGTAGTGATGCTACCAATATAAGTAATGATCATTATTGATCTTTACTGTCTCAGCAATGATCATTATTGATCTCTACTGTCTAAGTAATGATCATTATTGATCTTTGCTTCACTCATAAATTATTATTATTATTTACTGTCTTAGTAATGATCATTATTGATCTTTGCTGTGCCGGTAATGATCGTATTGATCTTTACTGTCTCAGCAATGATCATTATTGATCTCTACTGTCTGTCGTGATGTTGTGATCACCACAAACGATAAATATCAATAATGTTAAATACTGAGACAATGAGTCAATAATGATCTTTACTTGGGCAGTAAAGATCAATAATGATCATTACTAAGACAGTAAAGATTAATGGCGTCAATACTGGAACAATAGAATCAATAATGATCATTACTAGATACTAGGCTCAATAATGATCATTGCTGTGAGTCGGATCCAATGATCATTAATGACACAGTAATGATCAGTAATGGTCATTACAAGACGAAATGAAGATCAATAATGATCATTTCTGAAGTATAGATCAATAATGAAGTCATTACTTAGACAGTAAAGATCAATAAAAATCATTACAGAGACATTAAAGATCAATAATGATCATTACTGAAACAGTAGAGATCAATAATGATCATTACTGAGACTGTAGAATCAATAATGATCATCGCTAAAACCAGTAAAGACCAATAATGATTATTACTAAGACAGTAAGGTAATGTAGTCATTGCTAAGACAGTAAAGATCAATAGCCAGTCATTACTAAGACATTGAAGATCAATAAACGCATAATTGCTGATGCAGTAAAGATCAATAATGATCGTTACAGGACGGTAACGATCATTAATGATCATTACTAGAGTAAAGTCAATAGCGTCATTTAACAAGAGCACAATGGCTCTGTTATCCTGGGTATACAGGTCATCAAGCATCAGAACACAACTGAATGTCTTTAAAATATTTTCCTTCATGAGTATATTAAATATTTACAAGTATTTCATTTTATTATCACACTGTTGATTCCACCAGGCAGGGTGGCCACCAAGACAGGGTGGCCGCAAGGCATGAGTGGCCACCAGAGCAGGGTGGCCACTGAGCAGGGTGGCTTTTAGAGGGCAGGGTGACTCGAAAAGAAAAACTTTCACCATCATTCACTCCATCACTGTCTTGCCAGAAGGGTGCTTTACACTACAGTTTTTAAACTGCAACATTAACACCCCTCCTTCAGAGTGCAGGCACTGTACTTCCCATCTCCAGGACTCAAGTCCGGCCTGCCGGTTTCCCTGAATCCCTTCATAAATGTTACTTTGCTCACACTCCAACAGCACGTCAAGTATTAAAAACCATTTGTCTCCATTCACTCCTATCAAACACGCTCACGCATGCCTGCTGGATGTCCAAGCCCCTCGCACACAAAACCTCCTTTACCCCCTCCCTCCAACCCTTTCTAGGCCGACCCCTACCCCGCCTTCCTTCCACTACAGACTGATACACTCTTGAAGTTATTCTGTTTCGCTCCATTCTCTCTACATGTCTGAACCACCTCAACAACCCTTCCTCAGCCCTCTGGACAACAGTTTTGGTAATCCCGCACCTCCTCCTAACTTCCAAACTACGAATTCTCTGCATTATATTCACACCACACATTGCCCTCAGACATGACATCTCCACTGCCTCCAGCCTTCTCCTCGCTGCAACATTCATCACCCATGCTTCACACCCATATAAGAGCGTTGGTAAAACTATACTCTCATACATTCCCCTCTTTGCCTCCAAGGACAAAGTTCTCTGTCTCCACAGACTCCTAAGTGCACCACTCACTCTTTTTCCCTCATCAATTCTATGATTCACCTCATCTTTCATAGACCCATCCGCTGACACGTCCACTCCCAAATATCTGAATACGTTCACCTCCTCCATACTCTCTCCCTCCAATCTGATATTCAATCTTTCATCACCTAATCTTTTTGTTATCCTCATAACCTTACTCTTTCCTGTATTCACCTTTAATTTTCTTCTTTTGCACACCCTACCAAATTCATCCACCAATCTCTGCAGCTTCTCTTCAGAATCTCCCAAGAGCACAGTGTCATCAGCAAAAAGCAGCTGTGACAACTCCCACCCTGTGTGTGATTCTTTATCTTTTAACTCCACGCCTCTTGCCAAGACCCTCGCATTTACTTCTCTTACAACCCCATCTATAAATATATTAAACAACCACGGTGACATCACACATCCTTGTCTAAGGCCTACTTTTACTGGGAAAAAATTTCCCTCTTTTCTACATACTCTAACTTGAGCCTCACTATCCTCGTAAAAACTCTTCACTGCTTTCAGTAACCTACCTCCTACACCATACACTTGCAACATCTGCCACATTGCCCCCCTATCCACCCTGTCATACGCCTTTTCCAAATCCATAAATGCCACAAAGACCTCTTTAGCCTTATCTAAATACTGTTCACTTATATGTTTCACTGTAAACACCTGGTCCACACACCCCCTACCTTTCCTAAAGCCTCCTTGTTCATCTGCTATCCTATTCTCCGTCTTACTCTTAATTCTTTCAATTATAACTCTACCATACACTTTACCAGGTACACACAACAGACTTATCCCCCTATAATTTTTGCACTCTCTTTTATCCAATTTGCCTTTATACAAAGGAACTATGCATGCTATTACGCAGAGATGCAGTTATAATATATGTCTTTCATGTTGCTCATCTTTCTAATATTATATTGCGATTACTATTGTATTTATTTATTTGTTATTTTATTTAGTAATTTAAGCACATACATACAGAGTACAAAAAATACAGGTAAGAGCAGCATGCAAAGCCACTTATATGCATAGCATTCACGGGTGGCTTAAAATTAACTTAAGATTAACTGGCTAAATGCTAAAACGAGTAATCAGCTTTATAATATTAAATATTCATTTTCACCTTTCCATTTTTCATTGCCATATATTTATTCTGTTGTGGAAATGGGTAACAACCAATTTGTTTGGCCTCCTTCTACACTACTCGCCTGAAGCAGGCTGACGTCAGGTGGGGTAGATTAAACAGTACAACACTTCTCTGTGTAGAGAAAGGTCTCCACAACCTCACTTTATAAGCAAAGTCACCCAGAAATTGTAAAATTTTCCTTAAACAAGTTCTCGTCTGTAAGGACTTCGGAGATTTGGTAAGCCATTAACCCTAATCTCATAGAAATAGGAAAAATATGTATAACTTTTGTCAACTGTATATGAAGGTTCGTGTAAAATTGAAGGTCTTCATCTTTAAGTAATATATAAAGTCTATGCTGCCATATTGAGAATAGATACAACAAAATACTTTGTCTTTAACAATATCTATTCTATTAAAGAATACATTTAAAATGTTTGTTGATCTCTACAGCCTTATTACGATAGGACTGGAAACAATTCTCCTTGAAAAGTCCCCTAGACTAACAACGCCTAGGGTTTATCGAGTTTATCGTAATAAATGGGGGACCTACTGTCAGGAGACTGAACCTTGAAATACAGACTTATAAAATATGGCTGAATTATCCGCCAGGTTAGAAGACCTTACAGTTGAACATTTGAATACGATTAAAGTTACAAACTTGTTGTAAATAGCAAAGTCTCGGAAGTAAGGTATGACAAATGCTATACTTCTGTTACCCTACGGGCTATCATTGGAATTTACTTTTCCGGCCCAGAAGAAAACTCGGTGAGGATTTAAATAATGAAGTCTAATTTCACAATTTTGACCAGCAGTCATCAGTAAATGAAGATGAAAATGCGTAGTAGCTACTAAGAGACATATCAACGAGACCTAAGACTCAAGACCAGTTTCGTCTCAGCTCAGACCGCCAGGAAACCCTAGACTTCACCGGTAGTACTGGGAACAACCGCATTCTCTGCGTTAATGGAACGCAGAGGCTCTGTGAGGAATAATCCAAGTTTTCAGTGAACTCCATTCAAATTCCTCCAGATCCACTCTCGGAACAATTCAGAGATTAGAACCTTCTTGATATTACAAACTACGTACATTAGGCCAACGTAAGTTTAAACATGAAGAGTTTGAAAGAGAATCCATCAAACGTGATGAACAACTCAGCCAGGAAAAATTGAATCTCGTCCGACACCAAGAGCCGAGACGTTTCAGTAACTATCAAGCGGCCGCCATGGTTCCCAGATTCTGTGAAAACCTCGACGCATTTTGGAAGCCTTTGAAAACCAGGCTCAAATTATGAAGTGGCCTAGGGACATTAGGCGGCCACCATTCCTACTACCTTGATGGGGAGAAAAGCACCAGGCTAGCACGGCGTTCTTGCCCTTAGACCAGTACTCTCACTGTAGGACAATAGAAAACTGTATTGGACGCTTACGACTTGTTGCCTGCTAGTTATCTGCAGTCATTCCGGACTTTGCAGCGCAACCCACAGCAGTCCTGGGTAGAGTTTGCCCGAAACAGGCAGCATTTAAGAGATGGCTTAGGGCTTCAAATTGCAATACAGTGATCCCTTTCTCAATTGATTTTAAATGAAGATTTCTTCAATTATTTGACGGACGACCTACATACATGCCACGCTTATCGGACGATTCCGGCCTCAACGCTAATAGAAACTGCGTCGATAGCCCCAGTCATTATGAGATAGCTCACCAGATGACGAGTAGAGTAGCGTCAAGGGCTTTCGGAAAAATCCCAAGAAAGATTCAAAGTTTGAAAAAATATCATGATCGCGTTCTATCAAACTAGGATAAGTAATTCCAGTTATGGAAAATATTCAAGTTTTAAAAAGGAAGAGATGTTAATGGATTTGTAATTACTGCCACAAATCAGGACATTTGGAAAACCAACAGAAAGAAAATGAACGGAACTATGAAAATCCCAGGAGATACCCTACTCAAGTGATCTCCTCAGGTCAAAAATGACCCGGCCTGTAGAACGAACTTGGAGTCGTCCCGTCAGGACCAACAGACGAGATATTCATTCCTGAGCAAGGTACACGGGCCATGGAACCTTACCTTGCTACAGGAAAGTCGGCCTCGACGAAAAAAGTTAGTTAACGTCACTACATTTCGAGACACAGGGAGTTATCTGTCTTTGTGAGGACAGACGTACCCTTGATGATCTCCGACACCAAGATAGAAGTCTTGTTAGAGGCGTATGGTAGTGCCTCAAGTCAAATGCCATTGCATGGTGTTTGGAAATCCCCGACTATGGAGTTTGGATAACTGTTGGAGTATCTAGTAAGGAATTCCCATTCAGGTGTTGGACTGTTGATCGGAAATGATGCCTTTGCAAGGTATTTGTAAAGAACCGATGGTGATAAATAACTCTTAAAAACCCACTATGGCGGAGCATTAAGCGAAGGTCAGCATTATTTCCTTGAACATTACCATGCTCGTACGTGTCTCGCTCCTTAGTTGTGAAACCATCCAAATAAGACCTGAGTTTAGATTTGCTATTCAGTAAGGCAATACAAGCTGGAACCTTTGCAAGCTGATCAATACTGCCCAGTTAACCTCGAGTGTTCCGGCTGAAAGGTCATAAAGGAAGAAATGACCTGATTCGAGGCTCCAAGCTTCAAGATCAAACTTGAATCATTGTAGAAGTATAGCAGTTCTGAGAACAGGCCAATCTACTAGAAAACTGTTATTATTACAGGATGGTATCATATGAAAAAGGAGAAAGTAATGGTTCCAAAGACGTGAGGGATTTAGTATTACACTCTTTCCAGAGATACCACTCTTGAATTTTCTCATAGTCCTCTAGGTGGACATCTTAGGTTGAGACTTTGGAAAAATAGCAGTGTTTCATTAGCCTAAGATTGGGGGAAAAGGTGAAGGAAATACGTTAAAGGAATGTCATATTTGCCAGGGAAGGCAGGTAAGCCTGCTCGCAAACCTTCCCAGCCCCCTAATTCCTATTCCTGCACGAGGAGAACCTTTTTCTCGTCTAATTATTGATTATGTGGGACCTCTGCCAAAGACCCGTCAGAAACCAATATTTATTTACAATCATGGATACTAGTACAAGATATCCGGAAGCTATCCCTGTTAGAAGGTACTTCTCAGGTGATTGTTCGTTTCAGCATTAAGTTCTTTTCTCAAGTGGGAATCCCCAGAGAAATTCAGTCAGACAAAGGAACGAACTTTGCTTCTGAAACCTTCAGAGAAACAATGTCCCACTTGGTGTAAGTCTTTGTTGTCCCCCAGTTATCACCTCCAGTCCAAGAATAGATGTTTTCATAGACTCTAAAATCTATGCTAAGAGCATACATGAACAATTTTTAAGATTGGGATGAGGGTGCTGGTATGTTACTGAAATGATGGTAGAGAAGTCTTGAAGAACTTCCTCCGTTTAGACTCATCCTACGGGCATCAGGTCCGAGGCCACTAGCTGTGTGAAAGATACTTGGACTGGCAAAACAACATCCTCGGTAAATCATGCAGTTCTGATGCAGGAATGTTTTGTCTTATACTTCAGAAGACTTAACCATAAAATTTAGCGATATGAAAAAATGAAACTTTGTTTTGACAAATAGGCAAAACCCCATTCATTTCAGCCTAAAGATTGCGTAATGGTTTCAGAGTTAGTTTTAAAATGTGATCTCTTACCACATTACCAAAGGTCCTTGAAGTCGTGAGTGAAAATGATGTAAATTATGTAGTTAAGATACCTGGAAAAGGAACCATTTCACATATATCAACTGAATCTTATCATTCCAAACACTACCTACATCATCACTACCTTATCTACAATCAGAGAAAATACATCATCAGAAGGTGTCAAAGGCACTCATAAGGTCTGACTCTATAATCATGTGTATAACAATCTGGACGATTCAAAGGCAAAATAATGCTTATGCCAGTTATTAAGTGTTTGATCTGCTAAAGCATGCTCTAGGAGTATCACGAAGTCGAGCTCCGCGATTAACGTCCCAATCAAACAACCACCTTATAGAGTGGGCCCTACTAAACATCAGATGTTGTTGAAGCAAGAAGTTGACTTTCTTCTCGAACACTTGGCCTTGTGGAACAGTAAGAATCCTTGAGCGTCCCTTGCTGTTAGTTCCCAAACCAGGCCAGACATTTCGCATGTGTACGGACTTCAGTAAACAATTCACCAATGCAATACCCAGGCGGATATCCTCTTCCTCCGATAGACGACCTGATAGATACTGTCTCCAGCTCTAAATTCGTGAGTCGACTTGATTTACTGCGAGAGGTATTGCAAGTTCCTCTGGCAAAGGATAGAGACAAAACAGCCTTTGCAATTAAAGATGGTTTGTTCAATTTACAAGTTATACCCTTGGTTTGTGGCATAGCCTCAGCCTTTTCGAGACTTATGAACAGAGCTAACTCGACGCTTTGGAAGGAGTCGAGGCATATCTTGATGATTTGGTAGTGTTTAGCGACTCTTGGGAAGAACACCTTATTCGACTGGAGAAACTGTTCAAATGCCTAGATAGCTATAATTTCACTATCAATCTAGCAAAGTGGCACCAGGGACAAACCACTATTAAATATGGTTTCCAAATAGGACAAAGTGGTATATAACCTTAAGTAAAAAGCCATTACTAAATTCCTATTCAAGTGATAGAAAAAGAAGTGCAAAGATTTACAGGTATGATTAGCTACTACCGAAGATTTGCCCCAACTTTGCACAATTAGCTGCTCCTCTGACTGAATTAACTAGTCCTAGAGTAACTAAATGGACCCTGGAATGTAATGAAGCTTTGAAAAATTCTGTTTGTGTATGCAAGTAGCAGGATAAAACCCCCTCATCATTGCAAAAAAAAAAAACCTGCTTTCCTGTCATCGGGAGGATTTTGCCTAAAAATCTGTGAAGAGGGCCGGGGGGTTGTCATCAACCCGGACCCCCCCCATACAACGCTACGATTTCAACCACGCAGTGTCCAACACCAGACCCCCAAGTTTTATAGATATATTGGTTGAATTCGATATCATTTATTTTTTTCATTTTCATTTTTTTTAAAGGGTAGGATTAATATTTCATATTTAAGTTTTTTATTTTTATATTTTCTAAATAAAAAAATTTTTTTTCTTTTTTTCCCTTTTTTTTTTTGAGGGGGGCCAAAATTGCAAGGGTTCAGGGCTATAAGCCCCAAGTGGGACCTTGGGATCAACTCATGAATCAGATTAAACCCATCTCGAATCTACCTTTGGGAATTCCGCCGCATACCACAGACGGTTACCACCAGCCTTGAGTAATCATTTTTATGTAGGACTGTACAGGTTTTTAAAAAGATTTGAGATTTTTAAAGTCTCAATTTATTGTGTCGTAGGCAGGATATAATATTTAATTCTGCCCCCTTTTTCGTTCATTTGAAACTTTTTGGGAGGTTAGACTCTGGCCCCGGTTTTTCCGGGACAATTTTTTTATTGAGCCTTTATTTTATCAAGGGAACTGTCTAGGACACTCTTGATTTGTTGGGAGAAGACTGGATGGTAAAATGCCCCCATTCTTTACTGTTTGCCGGAGCCGGCATAAAACCCCTTCGTTTTCTTAATACTTTTTTTAATTGAAGCAGGATCGGCCCTCTGGTTTTTTTACATTTTAGCGGCGGGAATTGAACCCTCCTTTTTCTTTAATCCCCGTTCTTTTCCCCCTATAGTTTAAGTTATTCTTGCAAGTATGGAGGAATACCAGTTTTGGATGAACACGGGAAGTAAGTTAGGAAAAAAGGGGAAAAAATTAAATTTTTCATAGTGCTAAGATCTTGGAAAGTTGAGAGAAGAGAAAGAAAGGGAAAGACGGGAAAAAAAGGGAGAGAAAAAATGAAAAAAAGAAGAAAAGGAGAAAAGAGGCCAAAAGACGGAGAAAAGGAGAGAGAGGGAGGAGAAACCCGAAAAGACAGAAAGAGGGCGAAAGACAAAAAAAGCGTATAATATCAAAAAGCAAGCCTTAGGAAAGTTGACCATGGGAAAGGGCCCCAAAAAGGGGGTAAAGGAAAACAGGAAAAAAGGGGTCATGACTAAACTCACTAAAGAAACAAAGTGCTAAAACAATAAAGGGGGAGTAAAAACTCTGAAAAGGCCTTACTATCCCACTTTTCCTCCCTCAATACATAGACAGGTGTCAGCACAGCACGTGTCTTCATCATTATGCAGATTGAAAACACAACACCTCTCATGACAGGGGCTCCATTGCAACACTGCAGGCTCAGCCAGGCACCAATTTAAATTTTCAGGTGAATCGAAATCATATAATTTTCAACTTTTCATTATCAATATGGTAAACATATGAAGATTAAATATTTCATCAATACAAAACATAATTCTTACAAATATTTCAGGAGACACCTTACACCTGTGAACGTTCAGCAAAGCCTTAGGAGTGAAGTAGTTGAGGATCTCGACTTCAAGAGACTCATTGAATTGATCAAGTTACAATCTGCATGAAAATGACACATGTTGAGAACCATTCCTAGGAGGCTCAAGCCAGATAAGAACATTTATAGGTAACTTGTTGCTAAGAAGTCTAGGCTGGAATATTATGCCTCACACCTTTGCAAGGACTAGGATGAACTTAGGACCGAGATGTGAAACTGTTCAGGCCATAACAGGAGAGTAGAACACTCATGATTTGGGAGACAGAGGTAATAGACTTGATCGTGAGGAAAGAGCTAGAGAACGTGAGGAAGAAGCTAAGATACATGAGGAACAGGTTAAATTAAGAGAACTTGAGGAAAGAGCAAAGGATAGAGAATATGAGTTAATAAAGAGAGAAAAGGATCGCGAGCTCGAAAAAGCTCGCCTTGAATTAGAGAATAAAAAGTTAGCTTTTACAAAACAATTAGAGGAAGGAGTAATTGAAAATCATGCAGCTAGTGCACATATTCCAACACCTAATTTACCTCCCTTCACAGAGGGTGAAGACATTACTTCATACATTATCAGGTTTGAAAATACTGCTACCCTCTGTGAATGACCTGCTGACACCTGGGTTACCAGGTTAGGAATGTTATTTTCTGGTACAGCCTTGAATATCTGTGCAACTTTGTCGCAGGATATCATATGTAATTATAACCTACTGAAGAAGGCAATCCTTAAAGCATATCAAAAAACCACTAATTCTTACAGGAAAGATTTCAGGTATGCCACCTTACAGCCTGGCCAGAACTTTCAGCAGTTACAGGTAACACTTTCATTTGTTCGACTTTAGGATAGTGAGTTCAGGAATTGATCACAGTTATGAATCTCTTAGAGACTTCATGGTTGCTGACCAGTTCCTGACAGCTCTTCCTCACCAGATAAGAACATTCATAAGAGAACGTAACCTGGTTAAAGCTGAAGAAGTTGCTGAGGCCGCTGACTTGTATGCTGAGGCTCACAATTCCTATAAAGACCTAAAGGGATCGAACACTGTAGTGATGCAGTAGTATAGTGAACACTGTAATGATGCAGTGGTATAGTGAACACTCTAGTGCAGTAGTATAGTGTACCCTGTAATGATGCAGTGGTATAGTAAACACTGTAGTGATGCAGTAGTATAGTGAACACTGCAATGATGCAGTGGTATAGTGAACGCTGTAGTGAAGCAATAATAGAGAGAACACTGTAGTGATGCAAAAATATAGTGAACACTTCAGTGATATCATAATATAGTGAACACTGTGGTGATGGGTGATGCAGTAGTATGGTGAACACTGTTGTGATGCAGTAGTATAGTGAACACTGTTGTGATGCAGTAGTATAGTGAACACTGTAGTGATGCAGTAGTATAGTGAACACTGTTGTGATACAGTAGTATAGTGAACACTGTTGTGATACAGTATAGAGAACACTGTTGTGATGCAGTAGTATAGTGAACACTGTTGGGATACAGTAGTATAGTGAACACTGTGGTGATGCAGTAGTATAGTGAACACTGTTGTGATACAGTACTATAGTGAACACTGTAATGATGCAGTAGTATGGTGAACACTGTAGTGATGCAGTAGTATGGTGATCACTGTGGTGATGCAGTAGTATAGTGAACACTGTAGTGATGCAGTAGTATGGTGAACACTGTAATGATGCAGTAGTATAGTGAACACTGTTGTTATACAGTAGTATAGGGAACACTGTGGTGATGCAGTAGTATAGTGAACACTGTAGTGATGCAGTAGTATAGTGAACACTGTAGTGATGCAGTAGTATAGTGAACACTGTAGTGATGCAGTAGTATAGTGAACACTGTAGTGATGCAGTAGTATAGTGAACACTGTAGTGATGCAGTAGTATAGTGAACACTGTAGTGATGCAGTAGTATAGTGAACACTGTGGTGATGCAGTAGTATAGTGAACACTGTAGTGATGCAGTAGTATAGTGAACACTGTAGTGATGCAGTAGTATAGTGAACACTGTGGTGATGCAGTAGTATAGTGAACACTGTGGTGATGCAGTAGTATAGTGAACACTGTAGTGATGCAGTAGTATAGTGAACACTGTAGTGATGCAGTAGTATAGTGAACACTGTAGTGATGCAGTAGTATAGTGAACACTGTAGTGATGCAGTAGTATAGTGAACACTGTAGTGATGCAGTAGTATAGTGAACACTGTTGTGATGCAGTAGTATAGTGAACACTGTAGTGATGCAGTAGTATAGTGAACACTGTGGTGATGCAGTAGTATAGTGAACACTGTAGTGATGCAGTAGTATAGTGAACACTGTAGTGATGCAGTAGTATAGTGAACACTGTAGTGATGCAGTAGTATAGTGAACACTGTTGTGATGCAGTAGTATAGTGAACACTGTAGTGATGCAGTAGTATAGTGAACACTGTGGTGATGCAGTAGTATAGTGAACACTGTAGTGATGCAGTAGTATAGTGAACACTGTGGTGATGCAGTAGTATAGTGAACACTGTAGTGATGCAGTAGTATAGTGAACACTGTAGTGATGCAGTAGTATAGTGAACACTGTAGTGATGCAGTAGTATAGTGAACACTGTGGTGATGCAGTAGTATAGTGAACACTGTAGTGATGCAGTAGTATAGTGAACACTGTAGTGATGCAGTAGTATAGTGAACACTGTGGTGATGCAGTAGTATAGTAAATACTGTGATGACGGAGTAGTACAGTGAACAGTGTAGTGATGCAGAAGTATAGTGAACACTGTAGTGATGCAGTAGTATAGTGAACACTGTAGTGATGCAGTAGTATAGTGAACACTGTGGTGATGCAGTAGTATAGTGAACACTGTGGTGATGCAGTAGTATAGTGAACACTGTAGTGATGCAGTAGTATAGTGAACACTGTAGTGATGCAGTAGTATAGTGAACACTGTAGTGATGCAAAATATATGTTTTTAATTTATACAAATAATGCTCCAGTGTATTTTGTTTTTTCAATTTATGCAATATGTACGAGTTTGATTATTTTCTAGTCATTACAAAACTCCGTTAAATATTGTTAATAAAAATCGTAGTTTCAACAGTGGTGGAATTTTCAGCTAAACAAAATCATTACAAATGCTTTTGTAAAGGATTCATTACTAATTCATAAATTAAAGTGACATCGTGGTAATGTTTGTATTTTTCAGACAGATGGTATATTATTATTATAATAAAGGGGGAAGCGCTAAGCCCGTAGGGTTATACAGCGCCTGGGGAAGAATGTGGAAGGCATTCAGGCTTAATTCGGGGAACTGGAGCACAGATCCAATTCCCTAAATCAAGAGGACAGATGGCATAGTTTCCTGTCTTATTGTTGGTTAAGTGTAACATTGTGTTCTACCAGAGACAGCGATGGGACGCAGCATCAATGCTCAGGAAGACAGTGAATCACAATACGTTCAAGCTGTCAGGAAGTAAGTTTGCCGATGCTAAGTTTCAGTGACTTCAAACTTAACTTGCTGGTGTATTTCAGGTTATTAGTTTCTCCTCTATAACACGAGAATACCAAAATTTACCAATTATTAAAATTGGAATATTAATTAAGATGTGATAAGAAAGCATTTAATACTTATGCTTTGTTTCACGATTTCAACTCTAATATTTAATTGCATTAGAAACTTCTGCCGCACTCTGCACTAATCTTTTCACATGCATTGACATACAGGAGGGTAGAGCTAAGCAACTCTGGAATTCCTTACTTGGATCACACAGTAATTAAAATACATCTATATGTTATTACATCTAATAGTATACTGGTACTCGAGTTTTAGTTAACAATTGTGAGGCGCATCACTGAGGTGGTAATGTACAGGAGATACAACTATTGTTAGTAATATGACTAGACATTAAAACACCTCCTTCACTCTACTGCTGTATTACCCATACAGGTTTATCACACTTTTGTCAATAATAATTATGATAAACTACTATTAATTCTACTACTATTAATACTACTACTACTACTACTACTACTACTACTAATAATAATAATAATAATAATCATCAGAATTAAAATAGGAAAAAAATAATGAATTAACTAATGTATTAAGTAATAAAAATAATTATTATTAACATTATTATAATTATTACTTGGTTGTATCTGTTGCAGAAATAATAATATTAGCATTATATATTTAACTGTTTAATTTGTTTCAATTCCTGCTGCTCTTCCATGAGAGAATTATTATATCCAACAATTGTCCTGAAAAAATCTTTCTAAACATTTAAAACCGTTCACTTTAAATTGTCTCTTAACACTAATAAATATTTAGTTTCTTTGTAGAAGGGAATATTTAGTTAAGTTGGACAAAGAATCCATACAAACTTATTAAAGCTAATGGTTGAAATTACTTGTAATCCAATATACTTGAGCAGGATGACCAGGTACGTTCATCAACGTATTTTTCCTCCCTGGCTACACAACGACTTCATGTACAAGCTTCTGGGACCTGCCAAACATTTTGAAGCTTGCCTAAAAGTTCTCCACAACATGTCCAACAGCACACAACATGTCCAACAGCACACAACATGTCCAACAGCACACAACATGTCCAACAGCACACAACATGTCCAACAGCACACAACATGTCCAACAGCACACAACATGTCCAACAGCACACAACATGTCCAACAGCACACAACATGTCCAACAGCACACAACATGTCCAACAGCACACAACATGTCCAACAGCACACAACATGTCCAACAGCATACAACATGTCCAACAGCACACAACATGTCCAACAGCACACAACATGTCCAACAGCACACAACATGTCCAACAGCACACAACATGTCCAACAGCACACAACATGTCCAACAGCACACAACATGTCCAACAGCACACAACATGTCCAACAGCACCATCAAGGAGAGCAAACAAAACAAAACCATCGAGAATAAATCAGTCATTGGAGAGACGGAAGAAAAATATGGTAAGTTATATGTTCGAATGCCATTTCAGTGAGATGATAGAAACATAAATAAATAAGTATATATATATATATATATATATATATATATATATATATATATATATATATATATATATATATATATATATATATATATATATATATATATATATATATATATATATATATATATATATATATATATATATATATATATATATATATATATATATATATGCAGTAAGATCACAGTAAACAGGTGATTTCAGAATATGCAAAAAAACCACTGTGAAAGAATAGAGAAATTTCAAGCGCTTTCGTGACTACTCACATTATTAAGGAACAATGAAAGTAATGCATCAAAGGAAGGTATATAAAGGGTCTAGTCCACACCTCACTATCACATCCCACAACAAAGCAACACCAGACGCGCGACCCATAAGAAAAGGAACACTGCAGCAGGCCCGCCAGCCCAACTAGACAGGTCCTTCACACAACCCACCAACAAACTATTCTACCCAAGAAATAAGAATTTTTAAAATTCATTGTTTGTCCAACGTATTATTAAATTCTTTCCAAATTCTATTAATTTTAAATGGATCTAATTTATATAAACCAAAGGAAATATTCATATTATTGTCAAAACTGGTTTTTATGAAACAAGATTCAATTATATTTCTGTCAACCATGGACTTGCTTGATACTACTTTCTCAACTTTTTGAAAATCAATTAGATGGTTAAAATCTCTCACATGAATAAATAGAGCATTGGAATCTTGTCCAGTTCTAATGCTATATTTATGTTGTTTTAATCTTAGTTCGAGATTTTTACCAGTTTGATCGTAATAAGCTTTATCGCAAATTTTACTAGGAATCTTATAGACACATCCGTCAGCATTTTGGGGGGAATTCTTTATCAAAAGTTTTTTTTACTGTATCAAGATTTTTAAATATTTTTATTATTTTATTATCACACTGGCCGATTCCCAACGAGGCAGGGTGGCCCGAAAAAGAAAAACTTTCACCATCATTCGCTCCATCACTGTCTTGCCAGAAGGGTGCTTTACACTACAGTTTTTAAACTGCAACATTAACACCCCTCCTTCAGAGTGCAGGCACTGTACTTCCCATCTCCAGGACTCAAGTCTGGCCTGCCGGTTTCCCTGAACCCCTTCATAAATGTTACTTTGCTCACACTCCAACAGCACGTCAAGTATTAAAAACCATTTGTCTCCATTCACTCCTATCAAACACGCTCACGCATGCCTGCTGGAAGTCCAAGCCCCTCGCACACAAAACCTCCTTTACCCCCTCCCTCCAACCTTTTCTAGGCCGACCCCTACCCCGCCTTCCTTCCACTACAGACTGATACACTCTTGGAGTCATTCTATTTCGCTCCATTCTCTCTATATGTCCGAACCACCTCAACAACCCTTCCTCAGCCCTCTGGACAACAGTTTTGGTAATCCCGCACCTCCTCCTAACTTCCAAACTACGAATTCTCTGCATTATATTCACACCACACATTGCCATCAGACATGACATCTCCACTGCCTCCAGCCTTCTCCTCGCTGCAACATTCATCACCCATGCTTCACACCCATATAAGAGCGTTGGTAAAACTATACTCTCATACATTCCCCTCTTTGCCTCCAAGGACAAAGTTCTTTGTCTCCACAGACTCCTAAGTACACCACTCACCCTTTTCCCCTCATCAATTCTATGATTCACCTCATCTTTCATAGACCCATCCGCTGACACGTCCACTCCCAAATATCTGAATACATTCACCTCCTCCATACTCTCTCCCTCCAATCTGATATCCAATCTTTCATCACCTAATCTTTTTGTTATCCTCATAACCTTACTCTTTCCTGTATTCACTTTTAGTTTTCTTCTTTTGCATACCCTACCAAATTCATCCACCAATCTCTGCAACTTCTCTTCAGAATCTCCCAAGAGCACAGGGTCATCAGCAAAGAGCAACTGTGACAACTCCCACTTTATGTGTGATTCTTTATCTTTTAACTCCACGCCTCTTGCCAAGACCCTCGCATTTACTTCTCTTACAACCCCATCTATAAATATATTAAACAACCACTGTGACATCACACATCCTTGTCTAAGGCCTACTTTTACTGGGAAATAATGTCCCTCTTTCCTACATACTCTAACTTGAGCCTCACTATCCTCGTAAAAACTCTTCACTGCTTTCAGTAACCTACCTCCTACACCATACACCTGCAACATCTGCCACATTGCCCCCCTATCCACCCTGTCATACGCTTTTTCCAAATCCATAAATGCCACAAAGACCTCTTTAGCCTTATCTAAATACTGTTCACTTATGTGTTTCACTGTAAACACCTGGTCCACACACCCCCTACCTTTCCTAAAGCCTCCTTGTTCATCTGCTATCCTATTCTCCGTCTTACTCTTAATTCTTCCAATAATAACTCTACCATACACTTTACGAGATATACTCAACAGACTTATTCCCCTCTAATTTTTGCACTCTCTTTTGTCCCCTTTGCCTTTATACAGAGGAACTATGCATGCTGTCTGCCAATCCCTAGGTACCTTACCTTCTTCCAAACATTTATTAAATAATTGCACCAACCACTCCAAAACTATATCCCCACCTGCTTTTAACATTTCTATCTTTATCCCATCAATCCCGGCTGCCTTACTCCCTTTCATTTTACCTACTGCCTCACGAACTTCCCCCACACTCTCAACTGGCTCTTCCTCACTCGTACAAGATGTTATTCCTCCTTGCCCTATACACGAAATCACAGCTTCCCTCTCTTCATCAACGTTTAACAATTCCTCGAAATATTCCCTCCATCTTCCCAATACCTCTAACTCTCCATTTAATAACTCTCCTCTCCTATTTTTAACTGACAAATCCATTTTTTCTCTAGACATCCTTAACTTGTTAATCTCACTCCAAAACTTTTTCTTATTTTCAACAAAATTGGTTGATAACATCTCACCCACTCTCTCATTTGCTCTCTTTTTACATTGCTTCACCACTCTCTTAACCTCTCTCTTTTTCTCCATATACTCTTCCCTCCTTGCATCACTTCTACTTTGTAAAAACTTCTCATATGCTAACTTTTTCTCCCTTACTACTCTCTTTACATCATCATTCCACCAATCGCTCCTCTTCCCTCCCGCACCCACCTTCCTGTAACCACAAACTTTTGCTGAACACTCAAACACTACATTTTTAAACCTACCCCATACCTCTTCGACCCCATTGCCTATGCTCTCATTAGCCCATCTATCCTCCAATAGCTGTTTATATCTTACCCTAACTGCCTCCTCTTTTAGTTTATAAACCTTCACCTCTCTCTTCCCTGATGCTTCTATTCTCCTTTCATCCCATCTACCTTTTACTCTCAGTGTAGCTACAACTAGAAAGTGATCTGATATATCTGTGGCCCCTCTATAAACATGTACATCCTGAAGTCTACTCAACAGTCTTTTATCTACCAATACATAATCCAACAAACTACTGTCATTTCGCCCTACATCATATCTTGTATACTTATTTATCCTCTTTTTCTTAAAATATGTATTACCTATAACTAAACCCCTTTCTATACAAAGTTCAATCAAAGGGCTCCCATTTTCATTTACACCTGGCACCCCAAATTTACCTACCACACCCTCTCTAAAAGTTTCTCCTACTTTAGCATTCAGGTCCCCTACCAAAATTACTCTCTCACTTGGTTCAAAGGTTCCTATACATTCACTTAACATCTCCCAAAATCTCTCTCTCTCCTCTACATTCATCTCTTCTCCAGGTGCATACACGCTTATTATGACCCACTTTTCGCATCCAACCTTTCCTTTAATCCACATAATTCTTGAATTTACACATTCATATTCTCTTTTCTCCTTCCATAACTGATCATTCAACATTACTGCTACCCCTTCCTTTGCTCTAACTCTCTCAGATACTCCAGATTTAATCCCATTTATTTCCCCCCACCGAAACTCCCCTACCCCCTTCAGCTTTGTTTCGCTTAGGGCCAGGACATCCAACTTCTTTTCATTCATAACATCAGCAATCATCTGTTTCTTGTCATCTGCACTACATCCACGCACATTCAAGCATCCCAGTTTTATAAAGTTTTCTTCTCTTTTTTAGTAAATGTCTACAGGAGAAGGGGTTACTAGCCCATTGCTCCCGGCATTTTAGTCGCCTCATACGACACGCATGGCTTACGGAGGAAAGATTCTTTTCTACTTCCCCATGGACAATAGAAGAAATAAAGAAGAACAAGAGCTATTTAGAAAAAGGAGAAAAACCTAGATGTATGTATATATATATGCATGTGCGTGTCTGTGAAGTGTGTCCAAAGTGCAAGTAGGAGTAGCAAGATATCCCTGTTATCTAGCGTGTTTATGAGACAGAAAAACAAACCAATCCTACCATCATGCAAAACAATTACAGGTTTCTGTTTCACAGTCATCTGGCAGGACGGTAGTACTTCCCTGGGTGGTTGCTGTCTACCAACCTAGTACCTATTTTTAAATACAACTTTAATATTAAGTTTTAAGAAGAGAAGGCATATCAACCAAGTTTTCATGGTAAGGGAGAACCAACATATTTTTAGTTGAATAAGGCTGGTTGTCCCTTTTTGGATTGTAAAAAGTATTTCTAGCAACTTTAAAAGATTTATCAATTACATTTCTTGGGTATTTTAAATCATTACCTATTTCATAAATTTTGGATATTTCCTCATCTATGAACTCTGGACTACAAATACGTAAAGCTCACAAAAACATTGATGAGAAAACAAACAGTTTAACTCTAACTTGATGCGAAGAATAATAGTGGACACAGGAACAGTTATTTGTAGGTTTTCTGCAAATTTTAAATTTGAATTCATTATTAATCTCAATAATTACATATATATATATATATATATATATATATATATCTATATATATATATATATATATATGTATATATATATATATATATATATATATATATATAAATGAAAAGAAAAAAAACGGACTAGAAATTTTGCCTAAAAAACAACTAGGTACATTTTATTTGAACAAAAATTTGAAAAATTTGTTTGTAATATAAATCTGCTAAAATTAATCTGAATGTAATGAAAAATACATATCTTTTATTATTTAATTGTATTGTTCAATAAAAATAAACTTATTATTTTCCTATAAGATTACTAAAAATGTACATTATGTTAAGCTAGGATATGGTTATTTTTTAGGTAAGTTTCGAGCAAAAGTAAATATGTTTTACTCTGTTTATAATGAAAAAATTATGGCAGTTTAGCCTATCTGACCAATTGTGCTTATTAGACACGAGAGACACTCAAGCACACAGTCTTTTTTTAATGTTTAGTCTTATATTCGCAGGGATAAAAAAGCGTAGAGCGTTCCTGGATCTTTTGTTGGAATACTCAGAGGAGAACCCAGAGTTCAATGATGAAGAAATTCGGAAAGAAGTGGACACTTTCATGTTTGCCGGTCACGACACCACAGGCTCAGCCATCAACTCCATCTTGTATATTCTTGGTCTTCTTCCAGATATTCAGGTACGACTTTTACTCTTAAGCAATATATGATATGTAAATTGTTTTTTATATAAGTTCTCTTAAATTTCTTTTTTATGGTATGGGGAGATGCTGACAAAAGGTTCTTCCTCAGAAAGCTGTAGTGAATAACACAGAGGATGTAGCTCACAGCCAACACTATCATGTGCTATTTAGCCAAATACATCCTATTGTCGTAGGCATACTCTGTTGCAAACAGTATACACTGGTGACCCTTTTTAGCCATCTACCGATGGAAGCAAAAGAAACATTGCTATAAATAATTTATTTTGTTTTGTATGAGTTGCAGTGGGTCTGTGCGTTGTTGCTGCAATTCACACGGAATATACGTGTATTTGCGGCGATGCGCAAGCCGACCAATATAGTCTACATGGTGTTAACTGTTCCAAAACCAAGGGCTGGCATGCAAGACATAATGAGGTCAACGACATCATTAAGAGAACCCTTGCTACAGCTGGATGCCCAGCCGAGAGGGAGCCTCGATCACAAGCAGCCAACAATACCCACAATCCAGCAAACCACCCCGACAGGATCACCATCTATCCTTGGAAGAATGGCAAGCGCTTAGCATGGGACCATACTTATGTGTCCACACTGGCTGACACCTATATCCATCACAGTTTAGGGCGACAGGGAGGAGTTGCTGACCACAGGGAGGAGTACAAGATCAGCAAGCACAGGGACATAAGCCAACAGTATCAATTTGTCCCATTGGGATCAGAGACCTTGGGATCATGGGAAAAAAAATGCCACACGTTTCCTTAAAGAACTGGGTTCCAGACTCATCGACACCACCAGGAAACCAAGGGCAGCCACTTTCATGTTCTAGCGCCTCAGCGTGGCCATCCAGAGCGGAAATGCTTGCTGCATTCTGGGCTCGCGTCCAGCTTCGGAGGACCTAGAGGAGATTCATATCTTTTAATATATTGTCCCAGTGTATTCATGGTTGTGTTTTCTATCAATGTATTCTACCTATTAATAAAGTACGTATATAATATAAATTATAGAGGGTGGTAGGAGAAGAAAATACTCTAACAGCTCCGGGGAGAACCTTGAGTTTTCACTGAGGTTCGTTTGTTGTCTTCTCTCAGGAAGAGGGTCCCCAGTAAAGCTCTAGAGGCGGTACCTCCCTATATTTATTATATATATATATATATATATATATATATATATATATATATATATATATATATATATATATATATATATATATATATATATATATATATATATATATATATATATATATATATATATATATATATATATATATATATATATATATATATATATATATATATATATATATATATATAAATAGCTCCTGAAAATCCTTGTTGACCAGATAATTTTTCTTACTTACTGAATTATTAAATGTGTTAAAGGCGATATGCATGATTGTCAAGACGAAGCCAGTACCTGCCGTCTAAGTGATGACATTCTAATGTTCAGCTCCTGAACTGAAGTTTGGTTTGTAAGTTTCCTAATATCCATATAATGATATTAATTACATTTCTCGGAATTTAACAGAACGTCACATTCCAAAAACCACTTATAACCACTTCTTCTAATTTGTATACATCAATTTCTCATTTTCAGCCTATGATCAAGAAATGCAGAGATAAGGGAGATTAAATTTTTGGTATATTAATAGAAAGTAATAATGGTGGAGATAAGCACGACGAACAGGCTGTTAAGAATTTGCATGAGGGTGAGGGTGAGGTTAGTGCACGTAGATGAAAAAGGAAGTATTTTATAGGTTCGTGGTTACAGTACGATATACACTGCTTGTGGAGGCTAGTACACCGAACGGGGAGTAGAATGAAATTAGCTCTGAGGCACCCACATCATCGTATGTCCTCAGATAACGGTACAACACCTAGCTCTGATGGGTGCGTGACTCTGTAGGATTGTATGGTCCCGTGGATTAGACGTCGTGGAGTTTTCGTTCACGAAAGTGCCTCAGTGAATAGGTATTACCGAAATCGCTTCTACAAAACAGGTTGGTTAATCTGTCGTCGACCCCATTTGATCAACTCCACAGGTTAGTGATTACTAAGAATATTGATCCATTTAAACACAAAAGGAAAATAATATTTATTGAAGTTAGAAAAGTCAAGCGAAAGTTTTACAACATAATACCACCCGAGTGTCAAGACCATTTACTAGATTACATATATAGGTGACTGAAACGGAAAACATAATGTTTACATGCTAGGAAACTAAACAATGTCGTAGCACAAAGTGGCTGGTCTCAACGTGCTAACCCGGAGTTCACTATCAACCTGTCAAGTGTTGAAGTTACTGGTGACCAGCGGACAACACAGGGATATGAGTTAAGTTTCGCGCCTACTAGTGGGGACACTTATTATGTTGACCTTGCCAAATCCTTTTGCAATTTGGAAAAACAAGGGGACCTTTCCCCTGAAACGTTCAACATCAGCAAAGGCATGGTATATGGAGCTTTTCTCAGACCTGTGGAACAGAACTGTACTCAAAGATTTATTATGTCGTACCATGAAATAAAGAAAGATGTCATCTTACGAGAGCTGACAAGGCAAATGTGATAGTTATTATGGACAAGGTAGATTATAGCGGAAAAATGAACACATTGTTATATGTGTTCATTTACGTACCCCTTAATAAGAACCCTTTGGACCAGGTTAAAAGTAAGTTTAATAAACAACTGAGAACTTTACTGAGAGGTAATTAGGAATTCATTAAACAGTTATCAGCAAGATCTGCGACACTCCCTTACATGTATGGTTTGATTGGAACCCACAAGCCAGGTTTTCCAGCCAGACCTATATTAGTTCTGTAGGATCGGCATCATATGCCTTGTCAAAACGGTTGGTAAAAATAGTAACTCCTTTGCTTGGCAACATTTCTGAAGCCCACTTAAAAGACAATGTTGATCTCATCGACAAATTGCAAAAATGTCAACATGTCTAATGATTTTACACTTGTTAGTTTTGATGTCACTACATTGTTCACGAGAGTCCCTGTTCCCGACTTGCTGTCTTATTTGGAAGAAGAATTAGACAGGTTCTCTTTGCCATATGATAAAAATATCATTATTAATTTCATTAAGCTATGTGTAGTTGATTGGAAGTTTGAGTTTGAGTGGAAATACTATGCTCAAAAACAAGGAATGGCGATTGGTAATCCGTTGTCCCCCTTATTGAGCAATCTGTATATGGAACTTTTCGAGGCTAGACTGTTGAAAGATATCCTGCCATGTAGAGCTAATTGTATCAGATGTGTGGATGACGTCTTGTGTCTTTGACCAAGTTATTTGGCCTTTAATACATTTTTACCAAGACTTAATTCTGTGTGGAGGAAGAGGTGGACTGTAAACTTCCATTCTTAGATGTGTGACACACCGGGTTGATAGAGAGTTTAAGTTTACACTATAAAGGAAGGCCATAAATGTGTGCACATACATTCACTACTATTCCAACCATGAGACTAGAGTCATAAGGAGTGTATTTCTTACTATGTTTTTGTGAGCCTATAGAGTGTGCAGTCCAGAGTTCCTAGATGAAGAAATTAGAAAAAATATTTGACATTGGCATGAAACTGCGGTATCCTAAGGTGTTTGTGGAATCTACCTTGCTGGCAGCTAAGAACATTATTATAGAACAGAACATAGGATAACACCTCAGACCAAGAATCTGCTGGTCCTCCCATACAACGAGAATTTATCTATCCTGCCGAATGCTCTTAGAAGATAAAGAATGCACCCCAAGAATGTGGTGTCTGCAGAGTTGGTTGCAGTCTCTCCTATTTGGGACAAACAGGAAAACCATTGGAAATAAGAATTTCCCAGCACCGTTATTCAATACGTATAGCACAAGAGTCGAACGTAATTTTCAACCACATTAGAGCTAGTAATAACCCGGCAAATTGGCGAGAAGCAAGAGTCATCTTTCCTTGTTCCTCCTGGCCTGAAAGGAATATTGTAAAATCAGCAGTTATTAAGCATGATAGGCAGTCAGTATACAATATCAGTGTTGTGCTGTTCAAATAAGATGCATATTACAACCTAGGATTTCAAAGGCCTGTTATCCCAGGTGTAATGGGAGCAAAAGAAACACAGCAGAAAAAGTTTAGACTTATATTATCCTTCACCAATTTAGAACAGCAATATGTACACTATGTACAGTAATAAGTATAGTGCACGTCACGGTAAGCAAGGCAGAAATAGAAGCCACAAGATAGCAGACCGTGCTCAACCAGCTCTAGAATGGGAATGACAAGGGCAGACAGGAGAGCGGTATCCACATAACCTCTGCGATTGCCAATCCCACCTTCTTATTGGCTAGAACCTGGTCACTAGTTGAACGATGGGGCCCCATCACCAACTCTTAGCAACCTGGTTCGCTGGTTGGGGGAGATAGCCTGTAAATGAGGGTGTGTCCATGCGCCGAATAAAGGTTACGTACTCTTTGCATGCCACAATGCATATTTAATTAAGGCAATAGTACACAATCTAAAATAGGGCTCTTATATAATGCATTGGATTGTCTTAAATGTAGTGCCACATCAGGGAATTAGGGCCTATTTTTCCTGCAGTTTCTAAAAGTTGAACAAGAGTTTTTCTCAGAATTATGTGGGCTGAATATCTGTGGCCGTATTTCCTGATATTGCATATGCCTCCCTCTTAAACGAGCTTATTTCAATGAACCCCATTTCCTTGACATAGCTTCTAATAGTCTCCCCTTTAAATGTTATTGTTTTCTCACTTTTCTATAATTGTCAGTGACTTCAATATCATTACAATATATTTATGTTTGTAAAGTTATTGATGTCATAGTGGAATATGACCGAATTTTTATTCCTGTATGCTCTTTCCCTCCCTCCCTCACTCCAGTGAAGACGGTCCATTGGGAACGTACTTCCTGGAACATATTCACTTCTCTGCAATTTTGGAAGCTTCTGATGATGTATTGATTGCAATACGAAAGACCGTGGTTGTTTTGCATCATATTTATATATATATATATATATATATATATATATATATATATATATATATATATATATATATATATATATATATATACATCTATATATATAAGCAAAACAACCACTCTGAAAGAATAGAGAAATTCCAAGCGCCTTCGTGACTACTCACATTATCAAGGAACTATGAAAGTAAAGCATCCAAGGAAGCTATATAAGGGGTCTGGCCAACACCTCACTATCAGATCCCACAACGGTTAAACACCTGACGCGCGCCGGCCCAACTGGACAGGTCCTTTGCACAACTCACCCACAAACTATTCTACCCAAGAAAATTTAAAAATTATTATTTGTCCAGTGTATTATTAAATTCTTCCCAAATTCTATTAATTATAAATGGATCTAATTTATATAAACCAAAGGAAATATTCATATTATTGTCAAAACTACTTTTTATGAAACAAGATTCAATTATATTCCTGTCGACCATGGACTTGCTTGATACTACTTTCTCAACTTTTTGAAAATCAATTGGATGGTTAAAATCTCTTACATGAATAAATAGAGCATTGGAATCTTGTCCAGTTCTAATGCTATATTTATGTTGTTTTAATCTTAGTTCGAGATTTTTACCAGTTTGACCATAATAAACTTTATCACAAATTTTACAAGGAATATTTTAGACACATCCATCAGCATTTTGGGGGGAATTCTTTATCAAAAGTTTTTTTACTTTTCAAGATTTTTGAATACAACTTTAATATTAAAAGTCTTAAGAAGAGAAGGCATATCAACCAAGTTTTCATGGTAAGGGAGAACCAACATATTTTTAGTTGAATAAGGCTGGTTGTCCCTTTTTGGATTGTAAAAAGTATTTCTAGCAACTTTAAAAGATTTATCAATTACATTTCTTGGGAATTTTAAATCATTACCTATTTCATAAATTTTGGATATTTCCTCATCTATTAACTCAGGACTACAAATTCGTAAAGCTCTCAAAAACATTGATGAGAAAACAGACAGTTTGACTCTATCTTGATGCGAGGAA